>NC_092033.1:19204407-19371907 GCF_042242105.1 Pempheris klunzingeri | reverse complement strand
GTGGGTGTGGATTTGCATGAATTCCTCAGGCTGTCTGTGAGGCTTAAAGTAAGCACGGCGCGCATGAGGAACACCTCAGACACGTTTAACGGCTTCGCTCTTTCGCTTTTCCCCACAAAATTTCCTTTGTTGTCAGCAGTCTGGAAAACACGAGGTCAGCAAACCAGCTAACATACGTATGAATGTACGAGCCACTCAACCAGGAGACCGAGCGTTGTGTTTTTCTGTTGTCCACACACACACACACACACACACACACACACACACACACACACACACACACACACACACACACACACACACACACACACACACACACACACACACACACACACACACAGTACATATCCTCTCCCCTATCAGTCTGAATATGCAGGTGGTGTAAGCTGTAGACTCCTGAATACAAATATACACAGACAGATGTACTCAGTCTGTTCAAATGATGGCAGACACATAGACAGGGAAACACACACACACACACACACACTGCCGCCTTGCCTACACACACCCAGGTGATATGGTGTCTGCCAGTGATAACAGCAGTCGGGTAGCTGAGCGGACAAAACCTCTTCAAGGTCACGATAGGCTGGCAGCAGCAGGGACAGCTGCTTCTCAGCCAATCAGTGACCTCCCTCTGTTTGTGTGAAAGGCTCAGTTCCTCTTTTGCATGAGATAACAGCATTGTTACTCTGGGATTATCCTCTCCCAGGAGCCAAACAGCAGTTACAAACGATGCAAATGGAGATGGCAAACCAGTTTGCAGCCAAATGGATCAGCCACGACCAGTCTGGCAACTAACAATACATCTTTTCAGTTCATTTCCTACAGCTGTAGATCCTGTCCCCCTGGACAGGGCCAACTGGAAAGGAAATAAATTCATGTTCAAGGGGTGTTCATCTCGAAACGCGTCCAGTGATGTGATCTTACACATTTGTTCTGTCTGAGTTTGCTCTGACTCATGACAGCCACGTGAGTCAGTGAATGTCCCTGCTGATCACATCACACGGACACATTTCCGATGTATCAGTGTAGTGTCAGGTAAAAGATGAAGTGAAATTAATCACTCCCAGTCTTTAGATGCACTCTAATGCCATAGACAGAAAGAATGTTATTCAGGCACGTGGTCCATGTCATGGTTTCCTAACAGGACGCTCTGATGTGTGGCGGGCGGCTCTGAGGAGAGGAGCTGCTGTTTACTTCAGTGTGTCAGACTGGAGGCAGGAACTGTGCCTGAGATGTGATGGTTCAGTCCGTGTGACTGCTGCCTCTTCGCACACAACACCAGGCGACTGTTTAAGTGCAACCAGTGCATTTATAAGCTGCCTTACAAACATCTTCAGGCTTGGGGGTGATTGGCAGTTTGAAGCCCGGCTGGGAAACAGAAACCTGACTGGGTGGTGTTCCTGTGGGACGCTGCCGAAAACTCATTTACTTAACTCATCTACTGTTTGTCTTCCCTGTAACTCAGTTCATCAGTGTACACGTGCACTGGAATGACTGAGCTAATGTATCATGTCTAAGTGGTTCCGAAGTGCAAAACATGGAGGTCATTGGTAAACCCCGGTGCAAATGACCACACAGCCGTTATTTGGCTATTTACATCCAGTCCGGTCAGGAAGCAAAGAGTGACACATGTTGGAGAGGTGGCTGGATGGTTGAGTTACAGGATTCAAGAGATCAAGGCTCAAGTCTTGTTAAAACAGGCTAGTTTATTTGTAGACTTCTATACTTCAGTTGTATTATTAGCAGTATTATTTTAGATTTAGGAAAAGAAGACGCTCAGGGTTAAACTAGGCAGGTACATTAAACACAACATACCTTCTTTCCAAAATACACCTGGGTGTAAATAGTATTACTGTAAATAGTAAAAAATGTAACATGACACATTTATTGTAAGAACTGGACTGTTTCTAGTGTCTGTGAGGGTTCCTAGCTTCTATGAGCTTGTTTTACTGTGTGTCCAAAAGTCCACAAATGCTGTAGCAGCTGGCCCGGCCTTCGGGTGTAGCTTTAATGTCACAAATCATGTGAACAGGGATGTTTGGAAGGGAAGATGAGCTTGATGAAGAAGAAATGTGTCCGCCCTTTATGGTACAAAGAGAAAAAAGAGTGTGATTACTAAACCACCTCAGTTTATTCATGTGTCTCACCTGCTTCAGCTTATGAAGCGTGTGTGTGTGGTCAGGCAGACTCGGACACAGAGAGATCATGCGGTGATGTGTCCTTTAGGCTGTGCCGGCTCACTGACAACAGCAGCTGACCTGACATTTGCCAAATCTGTATGAATGCACAACCTTTTGTCCTTGAAATGCAACAACAAACCTGACATTTTCCACTCAGTCCTCTCCAATTACAGCCTCTTTATTGCCGTTCCCGGCAGGAGGCCGCTGTCTGTTCTGTGTATCCTCAGGATACACACAAACATTGTTCAGTCTCCCGGAATGTGGACGAGCCGCAGTGAGTCAGCACCACGGCCGATGAAACAGGAGTAAGGCTGCGGCTTTAACTGCGCACAGGTAGACCTGTGATATGGGTGTGTTTGGATTTGAGTGTGTGAGTGCTGAAAATGAAACGCCTTCTTCTGACATTGCCGTGTGCTTGCTTAAACAATGTGATGAAAGAAAACACCCCCCAGGACAGATTTTCCTTTTGTTCTCGACCTCTGCCTTTGTTTTTCTCTGCCTCCACTATGAAAAATATATGACTGCGATTATCTCTGACATTTCCATATGAATATGTGTCTGTTAATACCTCACAGTTAAACTGTTCTTCAAAGGTCGTCATCACGAAGGTTTTCAGACTGTTGTACAGACAAACCAGCTCACTAGCTCAGAGCCCTCCACTAGCTCTTCACTGACTGATCATCTGCCTATATATCAATGTTACTTTGTATTTTTCTTGTATTTTCACTCAAAATAAAATGTGTATATTTTTCTCATGTTGCACTTAATGAGGAAGAAGACGTCATTTCCACCTTCTACCTGCAGACATGGACAGGCAGCAGACCGAGTTTTGTGTTTTCATCGTTAGATGAGTCTGAGGAGTTTGGAAAAACATTTAGAACAGTTGTAAGTGTTGTTCAAGAAGACACAGGTGCGGCACTTGTGAATTTTCCCCATAAACGGAGGCGTAGCTCTGTAAGAGCAGTGCCAGCGAGGCCCAAACTAATGGGGGGGGGGGGGCTACTGCCCAGTTGGCGAAGACGTGTGCATACAGTTTGAGGTGCCACTTCCTGGTCTTTAGTCTGAGGGGTGTGGGAGGCCTTTCCAGGAAGAAATCCCAGGCACACAGTAATTTATCATCCAGGGATACTAGATAATGATGCTGTCATATAACCCCGCCCCCCAGATTTTTATCAGTCCACCTCCATGTGGAAAATATTCTTTTAGCCAAACTTACAATCTCATTTGGAAATTGCAAACAGTGTAGAACAGAGGTGAGATGAGTTTGTGTTGACTGCTAACAGTAGGGTCGCTGTCTGCTGATCCCTGTGACAGAAGGAACACCCACTCTGTGTGACTGGCAGATGAACTCTGATGAACACTCGGCTGGTGGGGATCAGTTACATCTAATCGGAGCACGATTTGAATCAAGAGTCACGCGGATGGAAGACGTTTACTTGGGAGGGCGGAGCTTCGCTGTAACACCGGCACCTCCTCCTGAGGGACCGTTTGGGAACAATGAAAGCCTTTGACACACACACACAGACAGCCGGGGGGGGGTGGATTCAGCTCTTTACTGTGTGCCGTAACAACTGATATGTGGGGCTTGATGGTGATGCTGGTGGTTGTGTTTCTCTGGCTTGGAAGTGTGTTTAACTCTCAGAAGACAGCAGGCGGCTCCTGAACGCTGTGTGTGTGTGTGTGTGTGTGTGTGTGTTTGTCATTGCCTGCCTGACTTCGATGCTTCTATTGTTAAAGGGAAACTCCCCTTTATTACATTGTTACGAGTGTAACTAACATCTAACTAAGTTCGAACACTAACTCTATTCAAGTTCTCTGCTGAGATCAGGGAACACTGGTAAAAACCAGTCAGACTACAGTACAGTTTCTCCTCCTGGCTCAGTTTTGGCCTCCCATACTCACTGTAGGTGTGTCCACACACACACCGCCGGGTCAGGAAGTGGCTGGAGGAATAGGTGGCACAATGTTCGGTGTGTGTTTGTCTAAAAGATGCTGTAAAAGCAATAAAGATCTTTAAGGTAAATGATACTCAATGCATAGAAAAGTAGAAAAATGCATAACTTGGGATTAAAACTGGCAGCTGGTCATGAACTCTTCTCTCCTCCTCTGCTCTCATCATCTTTAGTCACAACGGCTACTTTAGTTTAGTCATTTTGCTCCCTTTTCTTTTCCTTTCTTCTTTTTACTCCTCCACCATCTCCATTCCTTTTCTCTCTTTGCCTTTCATCACCCTCTCATTTTCTCCCATGCTTGGATCCTCTTTTCTTTGTCTCGCCTGTAATTTTCCCTTGACTTCCTCCCATTTTGCCTTCCTCCCCCCTCACCTCCTCTCTCCTCCTTCTCTTAAAAGAGAAGAGGAAAGTGTAAGGAGGATAAATAATAAATAATTCCTGTTCTGTTCTTGTTCCTCCTTTCCTTCAAATCTTTTCTCCTTCCTCTCCTTCCCTCTCCTCATTTTCTCACCCTCTCTTCTCACCCTTCATTTTCCTCTTTATTTCATCCCCCTCTTTCTGTGCCCTTAACCCTCTATTTATCTCCATCCCCTCATCCTGCCCATCAGCCATGCCTTTTTTCTCCTCTTACCTTCTTTTTATCTCCTCTCCTATTTTCTCATTTCGTTTACCCTCCTGTCGTCTCCTTTCCTCCCCTCTCCTCGTCTGCTCTCCTTTTCATTTTACCTCCTTTCTTCTTTTCCTCCCCTGCCCACTCCACCCCCCCCTCCTCCTGTCATGCAGAGTTGCAGTGAAGGACAATGATCTCATTCACGTCCGCCTTGGGAAAATGTTTGTGACACTCCGGAGCGCTGGCGTGTACTCGTGCAGTGCCATCAGGCAGCCGGGGGGACCCTCACAGACGGGGAGTAGGGGGTCGGTGGAGGGAGGGGGATGATTTGTGGGTGATGAAGAGTGCAGTGCGACTGAATAGTAGAAGAGAGGGATGGAGTAAAAAGGGACGGAGAGGCTTCTTTCAATGTCACCCTGTAATCCAACACACTTCATCACTTCATCTTTGTGTCAGCCTGTCCCCCCGCCCTCTGCTGCTTCCTTCCTTTTCCTCATTTCTCCGTTTTTGCTCTCTTACCCCCCTGCCTCTTAATATTCTGTCTCGCAGACAGGTACATGCATTTTTCTCCCAGGAACGATACTGTCACATTTATGGATGTTCCAGAGACTGCGGAGTGGGATGTGAGAGGGAAACAGAGCCTGTGTGAATTTAAATGTTGTGATTGTCACCGTGGGCTCAGGGCTGCTGCCACTGCAGACTGAGTTCCAGCTCGAGAGAAGTCGGCTTAGTAAACCCTGAATAGTTTGATTTAGCCTGTTTTCCACTAAGCTAATTGGTTTCTTATAGCAATCAGATGTGCAGTAGGTAGAGACAGGCTGAACCAGAGTGTGTCATTTAGTCTTTAACTCAACAGAATGGTTGGACGACGAGCTAAAGCTCTCTGTCCAGTGTGACGAAAAGGAAGGACGACAGTGAAAATGAAAGCCACCTGTGCTGAACATTGGCACTGACTATAAAACAGGTATAGCTACGATTGAAAGATGAAGCTGCACTAATCTACTTTATTATATAAATGGGTGAAATGACTATGTACAATATTTATAGCTCCCCTCAGCTCTTGGAAGAATTTTAGCATCTTTCAGATCATTTTTGGTTTTGGTTTTATGGCCTGTAAATGTCCTGTAAATCCTGAAGAAGCCCACTCTTGATTCAGGTGTATTAGCCAACTATAGACCTTTATCCAACCTTCCCTTTCTCCAAGATTCTTGAAAAAGTTGTAGCCAATCAGCTGTGTAATTTTCTAAATTCCAATAGTCTATTTGAGGATTTTCAGTCAGGTTTTAGAGCGAACCACAGCACAGAGACAGCACTGGTGAAGGTTACAAACGACCTCCTTATGGCATCAGACAGGGGACTTCTCTCTGTCCTGGTCTTGTTAGACCTGAGTGCTGCTTTTGACACCATTGATCATCACATCCTGTTACAGAGACTGGAACAGTTCATTGGCATAAAAGGAACTGCATTAAACTGTTTTAAGTCCTGTTTATTAGATGGATTTCAGTTTGTACATGTTAACAATGAGTCCTCTGTCCACACTAAAGTTAGACATGGAGTTCCACAAGGTTCCGTGCTTGGACCGGTACTATTTACCTTATATATGCTTCCTCTGGGTAATATTATCAGGAAGCACTCCATTAATTTCCACTGTTATGCAAATGATACCCAATTATACTTATCAATAAAGCCAGATGAATCCAATCAGTTGACTAAACTGAAGTCTGCCTTAAGGACATAAAGTCCTGGATGAGCAGCAACTTTCTGCTGCTAAACTCAGATAAAACTGAAGTTATTCTACTTGGCCCCAAACACCTTAGAGACACCTTTTCTAACAACATAACTACTCTGGATGGCATTACTCTGGCTTCCAGCTCCACTGTGAGGAATAAAAAGGTGTGAACACCCACGTGGACAGAGGCAAGAAGGCCTCTACAAATAGGTTCACCTTTGTTTCACATCCCATTATAATGGGGTGTGAAACACAAAGACCTAGAGAGCAAAGATCTTCGAGATCTCAGACCATGCTAGTCTATGAAGACAGCTCTGAAGAGCTTTGGCTCCGTCATCTCCAGTATAGTCCAGAAAGGGGTCCCAAATATGGAAGAACTTAAATAGGTTGTCCTTGAGCCTGAAGCTTATAGCTTCTAGAGCAACAAGTTCCATAACACTCGAATCCAGTGGGAGACTGTGGGGGTGCAGTCTGATGTCCAATGGAGAAGAAGTTTCCAGGGCCAGTTTCTTCTTAAATATAATATTGATTTCCTTACACACTTTCATCCAGAAATCATTAAGAAGAGGACAATCGTCAGCAGTTTTACACTTGTTACAATATTTTCAGTTTCACCAGGGTGATTTGAAGCCGATGTATGACATTAAATTGCAACTCCCTGGCTGTGTTGGTACCCTGAGAGGGACAACCAAGCGTTGGGATAAGTCTGTCCACAGTCAGCTTCTCAAAGAGACATTATACGGGCTACGCCTTCAATATTTGGGTGTGACAGGGCTCCATAAACCCTAGTTTACTGGTATCAGGATTTCCAATAGCTTTCTATACAGCCGAGAGGGAAAACCCAATGGGGTTCAACTTAATAACAGAATTCATAAAGCTGCATATTGCAAATATCTGAAAAAGTTATTTTGGGGGGGATTGCACTTCTCTCTGAGCTGATCAAAAGACATTACAGTGTCTTCCCACACCATGTCACCCACAGTCCTTAGACCAGAGGTCTCAAACTGCCGGCTCGCGGGCCACTTGCGGCTCGCTGGCCCCCACCCTCCGGCCCGCCCCAGATGTCAAAAACACAATGCAATCCGGCCTGCGAAATATTTTTTTATTTAATTATTATTTTTAATGATGCTTAAACCATTGTACACTACCCGTTCATATCAAATTTAAATCATTCTACAATAACGTGTTTTGACAAGGGAGCAAAAGTCAGGGGGCAAAGGTGCTCCTGTCCTCACAGAGTCATTGTTTGGCTGTGAGTGGTAAAAGTGTTGCTTTCCAAGGCAAAAAGAAAAGTGGTTGAAGAACACAGACAGTTTCAAGAAAGATGGACATTTCAGTGTTTATTTGTGGAGTTCAGTGGACACGCAGCCTGATGTGCAAGGAAAAAGTTTTAAAGGAATATAAGCTCAAGCTGCATCACTGGACTACACACGGAGATCAACATGAGAAGTGGCAGGGAGAGGAGAGCACACAGTGGGCCACAGCTGCAGAGAGGACTCCTGTCTCTGCAGAGCCGCAGAGGATGCAGACGCTGCCTTGGAAGTTCAGTGACATGGTGAGTGAATGAATTGCCAAAGCAGGGAAACCCTCCACCGAAGGACAGTTACTGAAGGATTGCATGCTGCAAGTTGCCGATATCTTGTGTCTCCCTTTACATTAACATGGACCCATTTCTTTGAAACATATAAAATGTAATGCAAAGTAATAGGGGCCACCGGAGCAGCCCTGTAGACTGAGGGTCATCTTTAAACCTGCACTAAAAATTACTACAGAGGCAAGCAATTTGGTAGCTTTTAAGAACTGGCGCTGCTAGACCCCATCCTCGAGGGAATGTTGCAGAATAGGACATTTCAACCTAGCTTGCTTGTTCTTCCAGAGAAAGGAAGATAGAGAGCTGTTTCTAACTGAGAGTGACTTCCTTGCTAAAAGAGCCGGAATCATTTGAAAGGGGTACAAAAGACGTGGAAGTGTAATCATCTTGAAAAGGTTCACTCTTCCCAAAGGAGATAGCAGTAAGGCTGTCCAACAAGCCAGAGCCTCTCTAATCCTGTGGATTTGGGGCACAAAGTTAGGTTTGTACGGGCCGGTGAGAGAGGGGGTATACCCAAATAAACAAAACCTGATGGGGACCACATAGATGGATTTTAAAAATGCCAAACTACTCCTCTCATGCTAACACACATGTAAAAATGTATAGAGAACACCAGGGACGACTGATAACTGGCTTTTTTCAGTCATTATGTTACATTATAACACAATTCTTATTCTTTGTCTTGTCCCAGACTTTTAGATTGTTTTAATTTGACTTGGCCCAGCCATGACAAAAGGCACACACTTGGCCTGGCGATGCTTTGTGTGTGGACGATGTGAACATCATTTTTATGTCTGTCTTTGACCACAAGGCAGTTCTCTTCCAGGCTCCACTCCTCTCTCTGGACCCCAAACCCACCACACTGATTCACAGACATTGTTAATAACTCTGAGCAATATGGACGAGCTTATCAGTGCTTTAACGGGTCATGTCCAAATGTTTTAGATTCCATGGCATTTCCATCCTATTTTAAATATGACGCTGGTAATGCTCTTTTAAAGAAGCTTCCTTCCTTTTAAGCAATTTTAGAGCCACTTCCAAGCTGCAATTTTTATTGAAAGAAGAAAAAATTGTCTCCACTCAGCTGATTTCTTTTAGGAACAACGATCAAATCATTGAGAAATTTCAGTCTGGGTTGTGTTTCCTACACAGCCCTGAAACGGCTCTGGTCACAGACACCACTGACTTACTGCTTTCAGCCGACACAGTCTTGTTCTCCATTTTAATTCTCCTTGACCTCCTCGACCCCAGTGGACCAAATCAGCCATCTGAAGAACAATGTTGGTATCAGTCATGTGGCTCTGGAATGGTTTATATCCTATCTGTCGAACAGGTCCTTTTTGGCGCATGGGGGTGCCTCCTTCTCCTGTGTTCCACCACTTTGTTGTCTACTGTTGGCCCCCTCTTATTCACCATATACATGCTACCCCTTGGACAAATCCCGCAAAGACATAACATCCATTTCCATTGCTATGCAGATGGCACGCAGCTGTATGTCCTGTTAAAGTCTGGTAGCAGAGATATCTCCTGCATTATGTCCTATTTCCTGCCTTGCTCACGTTAAACACTCAGTGAACAATGTCCTACTGTTCAATGACTCCAAATTGGAAGTGATTATAATCACCCCCTGTGGCTCCAGCAGTAGTAGCTCCCTCTCCTCTATGCTGTATTCCTTATCTAATATCTAATCTGAGTGCATTCATTGACTCTGAGTTGTCTTTTGATACTCAGGTGGTGCAGTCTCGCTTTGCCCTTTGCTTTTTTTGGAATCAGCAGGCAAAACATCCGTAGATGCTGCTGCCAGGCTTTTACCACATACCAAGAGAAGTGACCACATTACAGCAGTCCTTGCTGCTCTTCACTGGTTACCTGTGAGGTTTAGAATTGATTTGAAGATGTTCCTGCTTGTTTTTAAAACCTTGCATGGTCACGCTCATATGTGTGATTTGTTAACTCCCTATGACCCTGCTCCTCCAGCTGGGCCCTACTGATGGTTCCAAAGAGACAAAGCCTTTGCTCCTCAGGCCCGGCAGGTGGGAAAACTCATTGTCCTCTTAAATCTCATCTTTAGACTCACTTTTACCTTAAGGCTGTTGGTGTTTGCTGTAGTTTTTATATGTCTATGTATGTATGTATATATTTAAGCTGATGTATCTTAAGGTTTTGGATCTTCTTTTGTTGTTATCTGTTGTTTGCTTTTATTGTAAAACATGTGTAGCTTGGTTTTGAAAGGTGCAACATAAATGAAGTTATTTTTGTTGTGTGGACAACAGCCTCACATTGAGGACATAAAATAGTTTCAGCTGTGCTAAGCATCTACAAACAGCTCCTCAGAATCAAAGAGAAGGCTTCCAATCACACATGGGCTGAAAATCCGAATAGTTCTAAAAAATTATGCCTTTGGCTCTCAATGGAAAATGTCTTAAGATCAATGAAAAATGTGTAGGAGAAATAATACTGAGTAATAAAAACTGATCTCACTTACCACGCAACCATTGAAAACTGTGGGGGCACTGAACTGCAGGCCTACACCATCTACTAATCTTTCACATCAGCATGTTCAGTCTGATGTGTAAAGGAGGCAGGAAAAGAAACAAAGCATTTAGAGGATTCAGACATTACTTATCGCTGCTCACAGTTGGGTCAGAAACACTCCCAATCAACAACATTTTTGAAACCATGCAGAAATAAATCCACAGTTAAATACCAATTTTCTTCCCTCCAGCATAAATCCTCCAACAAAAACACTTCTCATGCTGCTATAAAGTCAGATCCTCAGAAAAATACAGAAAACCTCCAGTTCACATTTCCTCTCCTGAATAATGATGATTCTGATGCTGTAAGCTTTTGAAACAGGGAAGGCTCCTAATGGTAGTGGCATCTTTCTCACAAAATATGAAACATTTGGGAGCTTGAGACACGCTGTGATGTAGTCTGCAGCCCAGACAGCATGCACATGCTGTATGTATAATTCATCATCTCCTCTCAGCTCTTTCCTGCATGTGTATCAATGCTAAATATTGGACTACTCAAGGTCCTTAAACTCATCCTTCAAAACACACTACACTGATAAAACATTACTTAAAAAGTCACCTGCTGTGGTGTCAGTCTACAAGTTCTTATGGTGGCTACAATCATTATTTATATGATAGCAATGTATCAGATGACAATGTGAAGATACTGTGACTATATGAGAGGGGTCGCTCAGAGGAATGAACCGATAGAGAACGGTCACCCAGCCGTGCAGCTCTACGGAGCGCCAGAGAGGCTTTGGAGAGGAGACGCCGCACCAAGAGTCACGTCCTGCGTCTGTCGACAGTGACCACAGCCCCGCCCCTTTAGGAGAGTACAATGGTCAATGGGACTAATGGGAGAAGAGAGGTTGAGCTCAGATTATGACCCATTTTTTCACCCCATTCGCCGAAGTAAATATTGGACCCATTTTTCATAAGCTACATACCTTCTGAACATTCTGACACCAAAGTGACATTTTCAGATGGACAAATCAGGAGGAAATGAACTTTGTTCGAGACTTGTTTCTGCTTCAGCAGAGTCTGAGTCTGATACCGAGGAGGCTCCAGATGAGGCTGATTCACAGAGGTAGAGAGGAAGGTGGTTGGCCAGCAGTGGCACATTGGGCCTGGGTCTGTTTCTGTCAAAGCCCAAGGTTGGTTACTTTAATCAGAGAGTGTAAGAGTTGAGAACAAACTTTTAGACAAACAGTTACTGCCTCAACTGTTCATTTCTGTGATCATGTGGGAGAGCAGTGTAAAATGAAGACACTCATTATAAAAAATGGGACAACTGACAGTTGCATCACAACTTCACAGCTCCAGAGGGTAGCTGTTTGTGTGCGCTCTTGGCACCACTACTGTATACTGTATATGGTACAGTAAGTGTTTGGTAAATTAGCTTTCAGCCTACAGTCGCACTCCATACTGTGAACGTGTGATCAAGATTAAACCAGCCTACTCTGAAACAGGGGCAAGCCATTCATTATTGATGATCAAATCCCTCTGAAGATGCCCTAAATAGACTTGTGTGGTTGCATAACGAATGTGTAGCTTGTGAGTCGCTGATGAGACTTTCCTGTCATTACCTTTATGAGCGAGAGCAACATGCAACATGAGACTTCAGCACTGTTCCTTTCTGTAAACCTGATAACTTTGTGTTTAAAAACAGATTGGAGAGAATTATTAGTTTCTGCTTTGTTAGCTAGTTAGCTTGTTATTGGAATGATGTGTTTTCAAATGATTTGAATTAGCTGCTCATTATTTTTTTAATGCCAAAAACCACAACATAACATAACATAACATAACATAACATAACATAACATAACATAATATAACATAACATAACATAACCCAAAAACCTAGCCGTCTGCAGCGGGAGGACAAATGCAGGCTAATTAACAAATAGTGTGGCACATCAGTGAGTAGTGTAAAAAGTCCTAAAAATGAAGAAAACCCACAAACAGCTTAACTCTACAGCTGTAACGATGCTTACATTTGCCTCCCCAGGGGTGAAAACACAGCTGCAGCTAATATAATTAAATATGGATAAGATTGATTTACACAAGTTAATGAGCAAGCACTGGCAAGTGTTATTGTCAGGTGTCAAACATAACTACTGTATTATTCATGCTATGTGCTGCTGCTGAGATCACCCTGCTGTGACACGAAGCACCTGTTGGAAATGTAGAGAAATAATATGGTAAATGGACGGCATGTATGTACTTGTGTAGCACCTTTATAGTCTTTTTGACCAAAGCACTGAAACATTAGACTCACACCACTCAGACGCTGATGACAGGGGCTTCTGTTCACGGTACCAAACCACTTTCACAGTTAGGAGCAATTTGGGGTTCAGAATCTTGTCCAAGCATTTGGACTGGAGGAGCCGGGAATGGATCCACCAACCTTCTACTAAATGGACGACCTACTTTGCCACTGAGGCACAGCCCATATATTTGATTAATATAGTGATCAGTGGTTGTCACTGCTTTAAAAGGCTTTACGGGAGTTCTCCAAGGACCTTAACACACAAAACATTGGAATTTGGAATAATTTGGCTTAATAAACCCTAGATATAGCACTGCTTGACACCTCCTATCATCAAAAAGTATGTTTCAGGGGCGGCAGACTGTGGCTCTACTTATCCTTCTATTGGATCATATTTTGCCTGAAAACTGCTGAGGATGGATGACAGCTCCTCTGCAGTGGCTCCCTGTAGCCTCCCTTATTTTGATGTATTTTAACCATGTACCAGACCACCATGTACCTTGTCTATGCTCGGACATGGTGTTTGTTATGGCCAATCCATGCCTAGCACAGAAGTCCAATAACAAAGCACCACCCCCTCCAGGTTTCTCCATCATTGCCCATGTGAGCGTTGAAGTCTCCCAGTAGAACTATGGAGTCCCCAGATGGAACCCCTTCCAGGATCCCATCCAGAGCCTCCAAGAAGGTCAGATACTCACACACAACTGCACACACAACAGTCAGGGCCTTCCCCCCAGCAACCTGTAGTCACAGCTGAACTGGGGATTGAACCGCTTACCCTTCCAATTGATGGATGACCCACTCTACCCCTGAGCCTGACTGCAGTCTGTCTGCATTTAACTATAAAAAGTTGTTTAAGACAACCAGTTTGTCAGCCTCATCAGGTTTAAAAGAGACATACAGCTGGATGTCATCAGCGTAGCAGTGATAAGAGATACCCTTAAAACTGGAGATGATATCTCTTAAGGGAAGCATATACAGGGAAAATAATGTAGGGCCCAGGACAGAACCTAAGGCACACCATAGGAAAGAGCAGCTGATTTAGACTTGTAGGGACCAAGTGACACAGATAAAGTCTTGTCTGAGGTAGGAGGAGAACCAGTCCAGGGTACTCCCAGAGACACCCACCCATGGCTCGAGCCTGTCAATCTGGATGCTGTGATCTACAGTATCAACCGCTGCACTGAGGTCCAGTAGCAGAGTATTCACCCACATCAGATGGCATCATTATAACATTGTAGACGAGCTGATTCAGTGGAATGCTTCTGATGGAAACCCGACTGAAATTGTTTAGCAACAACTTTCTCTAAAATCTTTGAAAATAAAAGGTAGCTTGGTTATGGGCCTAAAGTTTTGGGGAAGATGTGTATCTATAGTTTCAGAAACATAGAAGGGAAGAACAAAGAAATTGTTCACAGCAACAGCAGTGGGAAGCAGTGTGCTATTCCATAACACGGGACCACAGTCTCATCTAAACATGAAACCCTGGGTAGGACTACATCCATTTTAAACTGGTATTAGCATCATAAGGAAAGTGTTGGAAATTTGCCAAATAAATAAGACACTACAAATGAATTATATGAAAATACAGATAAAATGATGTCATCATTATATTGTGAAATAAACTGATAAATCATTAACTCTCACCTCTTTATTTTATTTATTCTTCCTGTTTTTCCACAATAACAGAGATAATTGCTGGTTCATTCAGTTTTTATTTCAAAATATTTTTTAAATAATTCCACTTTTGTTCACTCTCATGAAAGCAACTACAAATCACACGCCTATGATTGTACTCATCAACAAAGACTTATTTCACAATTTAATTGTGACATTTAACACAATGTTGGATTTTTTCCATTTTGCCACTTTTCATCACAATCTGTAAAAGGGGACTACTCAAAGTGCTTTTACATCACATTACACACACATTCACACACTGAAGGTGCTTCAGGAGCAAGTTGGGGTTCAGTGTTTCACCCAAGGACACTTGTTACCATATTGCTAATCATTAGTCATATTCCTATTGTCAGCACTATAGTTGCTGTTAGTATTTTAGTTGCTGTTTGTTCTCTCTCTCTCTCTCTCTCTCTCTCTCTCTCTCTCTCTCTCTCTCTCTCTCTCTCTGTCCAACCTCCACCCAACACTGACCCTGACAGAAAGCTGCCCCCCTCTGAGCCTGGGTCTGTTCCAGGTTTCTTCTTGTTAAAGGGGAGTTCTTCCTGCCACTGTTTCCTAATATAATATCTGATGCTGCTCATGTGGGGATTCTTGAATCCTTAATGTAAGTCTTGAGATAACACTGTTATGAATTGGTGCTCTATAAATATAGATTGATTGACTGATTGATTGATTCCACATGCTGACTCAGAGGAGCCAGGGATCGAACCACCAACCTTCTGATGGATGGATGACCCACTCTACCTCCACAGCCGAAATACAAAAGAAACACTGACTCACTTGGAAACACACTGCTCAAGTAGTGGTCAGAAATGTCACAAGGATGCCTTTGAGTCTTCAGCTTTTTTCAGTGAAATCAGAGCTGCACGTTTAGCTATTACCCACATGTGAACTTGTAGGTTCTGTGCCACAGAGCGCCGGTTCTGATTGCAGTCACACTGGTGGAAGGTGACGTAGAGCTGACTGATTTCTACAAGTCCACTGTCAAGAGACCTGTTGGTACTTTTACAAAAACATTTTCTTGTTTTTTCTCTGGACATAGTTTTGAAAAGCTGAATGTGCACATCTTCAACAATCTTACACAAGCACTTTGTTATGTAGTGGCCTCCTAATTTGCCTTGTTTTCACAGTAAAGTGACAAAAACAAGCATGAATGTGTGAGGACCTGGAAATGAACATGTAGCTCCTGCATTTTCTAGACGCATCAGTTCCTGGATCATTTGTTGAAAGACAACCTGTCATGGGTGTTTCATTGTTGCTGACTTCTGGGAAGTTGCATGACTGATAAATCTACTTTTAACTGTTATTACTTCACGCCTCAAAGTGCTACAACCACCAGAAATATTAGGATGTGACACCATCCCGTACAGCCAACCTCAGCAGCGTAAAGCAGCATTTGCTTTGGTCTCTGGATAATACAAACCATCCTTAAACCCATTCCTTTCTTGTTGTTTTGGCAGCTGACTATCGCTCCCCCTCACTGTCCTTTTCTCAGACAATCCACTCGCTTGTACTTTTCCACAGCTGATGGTTTCTATGGCAACAAAAGGAGAGGAAGACGAGGGTGGGGGTTGACAGGGCACCGTCAAGCAGACAGCACAGGAGCGGCTGGGATCCTCATGAGGTAGGAGGATACCCACGGGGGAGAGAGCAAGAAAACCGTGAGGGGGAGAGATGGGGAGAGTTCAACGGAAACAAAGCCGCTCTGTTCAAGGACGACGTGCTAAATATTACAGTTTTTCTTCTGAAAAAATTCCTACTCAGCTGTTAAAACGGCTGATGAGATTGAATATTCCACTAATATTCCCATTTACATGCAGCTGTGTATATTACGTGTCGTTTGTGGGCTTCTCTTTCGGGAAGCATCTCTTTAGTAGCACTGTTGGCGTTTTTTTTGGTTTCCAACATGCAGAGCTGGACATAAACAGGTGAGAGGCCGTGGGTCCCACAAAACCCCAACTGAGATGCATATTCCAATGCATATACATACTGTATACATGTTCAAAGAATGCTCCTTAAACTTGAATAACATTAGCATATCAACATGACAGAAAGTTTAAATGACCTGTATCAAGGTCAAAATATTGTCTTATTCTGAATAATAGAGGAAAATTAGTGTGCATGTAAACATTGGCAATGATTCAGGTTTCTTCTTAGTTGTGATCTGGTCTTCAAAATCACACTGGATGAAACCTCACTGTGACAACTGACACTATTACTTGAAAACCTAAATAGATTCACCCGCAAACCCACAAACAAATGCATCGGTCGGCAAATGAATCGTGCGTGCGTCTCAGGAGCGCCGGACAGGGGGCGCCACTCGGGGATGCAAATTATTACCGGCTTGCAGCAGCGCCCCTCCAGCAGCTGGCGCTCTAGGCGACCGCCTATATGGCCTATGCCTAGAGCCGGCCCTGACTGTGGCAATCTGTAGCTTGTATTGTAGTGCGAGGTGAGAGCTACACACAACCATAATCTGACACAGACATACCAAAGCACTTAATTAACATGATTCACTTCATCAAAGAGATTTCAGTGCTTCAGCGTCCAATGCCACTGTTACCTCAAAGGGTGCTGAGATTTCAGGTCCTCTTAATGAGCGAGCCAGTCGGTCCTCTGGGCTGTGGTGCATTCAATTGTTTACTCCCCAGAGATGGAAGCCACCCACTGCTAATAGGGCTTGTTCACGTCAGACATTTTGACACATAATAGCATCAAAAGAAAAGGTTTAATGAATGCTTTTAATAATAACTGCATTCCATTTAGGTGTGCCAGTACAAGGTTACTGGTTACTGGTTACTGGAACTGACCTGTGGCTTCAAAACACGTATGATACATGTATGTCAATTGTTAATAGAGGCCGGACTCAAATGCACAGATGGTAAAAAGGTGCAGTTTATTGTTGAACAAGATCAAAAAAAAAAAAAAAAAGGAAACAGACAAAAAATCCAAAAAATACTTACTGACAAGACTAAAAACTCTGTAAGACAGACTAACACTGACTAGGATGCTGGAACGCTCAACACAAGGTACAAGACGATCTGACACAGGACAGGGGAAGAGGCAGAAGAGGGCGGGGTGGGGGCACAGGTGGAAACAATCAGGGCGGGGCAGATAATCACAGGAGCAGGGGGCCACGATAAAACAGGAAATACATAAAACACATGAACCAACTTTAACAAACTTGACGAGACCTAAAAACAATATGTGAGAGCATTCCTGCTCTAGCTAGCATCGCTAGCTGCTGAGCTACTTAGAGCTGGACATGTGATTGGCTGAAAGGTGACAGGGGGAGGGGTGGGAGGCATTATGTGACATAATGCAATAAAAGTAAACGTAGACTTTAGAAAAAAATGCATTTTGAAAATAAATAAAAAATAATTACAGAAAGCTTATACAGAAAACTTAGCACCAAAATGTACTGCTAAAAACCTCCTCCAAGATACTGCAACTACTTACCACATAAACTTACTTAGGTGTTATATTGTGTTTCACAGGGTAACCCCCCCCCTCCCCCAGACTCTGAGGGCTCTGAAAATTACATAAACAGGAAGTGAAGGCAACATGTGACAGCCAGTGGCCAGCGGGCAGCTGTCAAAGAGCAAAGCTGAACATTGTTGAATTAGATCAGAGAGAGCCGACACACACACACACACACACACACACACACACACACACACACACACACACACGTGTTGAGGGAGACACACATATGGAGAAGAAAGAAAGCAGAAGGCCAGTCAGAGCCATTTCCTCTCTTGCTGAGTGGGCTAATTGGGAAGTGAGGTCGTTAATCTGCTCCTCAGCTCTGGTTGCACCCTCTATAAACAGTCTGTGTGTGTGTGTGTGTGTGTGTGTGTGTGTGTGTGTGTTCAAACGTTTTGTATTCCCATTTCCACTACAGCTGTCTCTGTCCATCAATACCAACCAGGCGTTTGTGTTGGCTGGAAGCGCAGGAGCTTGTGGTGTTTGGCAGGTAAGAGAGTGGGGGGGTGCAGATCTGAGGATGCCTCCTGCCTTCTGCAGCCTCAACAGTCAGTGAGAATATAACCCTGGGGCGCTGGAACACAGGCTATAGCACTTTGCTAGCAGTCACGAATACAGCTTGATACATCATGGATAAGAGCTAACATCCCCCAGGCTGTAGCCAGCACTTAGTTCTGGCTGGATGCCAGCGCAGATCTGTTTTAAAGGCCCTCTTCAGGGATCCCGCTGACTGATCCATCATTTAGTTGCTGTTATCTGTGCAGCGGTCAGCAGAGACCTCCTTCTGGTCGATATTTCACCACAGTCCTGCATGGAGCAAAGGGGGCTGAGTGGAGCCCAGTCCCAGACTGTAATAAAGACGGAGCTTGTCCACTCTTTGTTCTTTGCTTCTTAGCTTGTTAGCAAGGGTTAGCTTGTGATCACAATCAGGCTGGATGAAGAGCTGGTGAAAACCCAGGCTTGGGCTAAATCACTACATCAATCATTGTGTGAAGTAGGTGTGACTGTTAGATTGACAGTTTGAGAAACTAAAACTGTTGGTCCCAGTTCCTCCACCTGGTGTAGGTGGAAGGCCTAATGTGTAACACAAACAGACCGCAAAGCAGCCTGTACACTTACAGGATACAGTTGGTGATAGTATTTGTTTTTCTTCAACAAATCCAGTCAATAAGGCTAAAACCAACAAACAATGGATCCTTCTAAAGGTGTGTTTAAAGGTACATCTTTGTTTGGATTCGACCTCTGTGACAAACAAACGGCAGTGGACACAGCCAATGTAGCAACCATACAGTCTAACGGGAGTGTTCAGGATCCAAACGCAGCACTCAGAACATCCGTGAAAACTCAAAGTCACTTTTATAACTCTTGGCAAGCGTGTGAATGCAGTTCAGAATAACAACCTGGTGTAGAGCCTCTCTGTGTTTGGAGGATGCCCTCGGTTTTTCAGCTGGTGAAGTCAGATAATGTTTATGCACAGTGCTGCTAATCTTATGTGTGGTTTTATTGTGTGTGATATAATATTTCAGTGTGTGAATCAGTGCATTCTGAACTTTTTGAGCACATTGAAACACTGATAACTGGGATCATTTCAGTCACTATAATCTCCAGTTTGGCTCACGCTCCTCCAGTCTTGTCCTGTGATGCTGATGTTGTCAGTGTGTTGTCTTCATCTGTTCTCCATCCTTGTTGCTTGTAGACTCGTGGTGTATCCGTGTGCTCTGCTGCTAATGTAATGTGGCTAAAATCACCTGCTGAGTCTTTGGCTCTCCGTATTAGTGTCTACATACATTTAAGCCATTAACCTATAACAGTGACACCACACAGGTATGATGTCTGCTGTGAACTTGTCACATCTGAAAACAATCGTGTGACTCCAGTAATTTTTAGTGGAGTGACCTCAGGTCAGGCTTGAAGACCACAAAGTGATGACAGTAAGCCAACTATGCAACTATATTCATCTCCCCTTCTGGACTCTTCTGTGTTAGTGGTCATTTGGAGCTTGGACTCAGACATTGACATAACAATATTAACAAGTGGGAAGCTGGAGATGCTCTTCAGTTGCATGAAGTGTAGAATCTGGAGCTTGGCCCATTTTAGGGACTTAAAGTCAGCATGTATCTAATGACATTCCCATCAACCTCCTCTTTGGGTTTACTGTTAGCATGCTACCATGCTGTGTGGACATAGTAATAGACATCAGTAGGTCAGCTTCATCATTTCTCTGGGCTCTTGTCGGAAAGAAAATGGAAATATGATGATACCTCTAATATATTGTTGAACTTGTGCATATATACACTACTCACAAAAAGTTAGGGATATTGGGCTTTCAGGTGAAATCTCAGGATGAACCTAAAATGCATTCTAACCTTTCCAGGTGAACTTAATGTGACCTTCTCTAAACTTTTGAATGCACATGTCCAACTGTTCAGTGTTTCAGTACTTTTTGCACCAGCTGCTGTTCTCTAACAAGAAGCTTAACAGCAACATTCACAACAGGTTTGATCCATGAATCCACCAATACATTTCCTGCTTCAGTTAGAATTGGTATTTAAACAGTCCTCCTCATCATGCTGTTCACATTCTGACATCATGAGACCAAGACGACACCTAACTATTGATCAGCAGCACCTCAACACTGGAGGCTTCAAACAGGAAGTCCTCAGACGAGGTGTTCACTGAGCTTAGAGGGTCACAGAGTGTCATCAGGAGGTTGTAACAGTGATACAGAGAGACTGGAAGAGTCACAGAAAGGAGAGGAGTGGACGTCCTTTGGCCACATCCCAATTTATTGAGGCACTGAAAATGTTTTGTTGTGGTATACCTACCACTGGTGTTAGATTTTCTTTCAATAAATTGTTTAAGATGAATAAAATTACCATTGCATGCTTCTACTTAAATGCCCTACTTTCATGATATAATATCACTGAAGCATTCACTTTTTACATTTTCCATATATTTCACCTGAAAGTCGAATATCCCTAACTTTTTGTGAGTAGTGTATATGTAAAGTACAGTAGTCCTTATATGCGGAATACTGCATGTTATGTCTTCAGTGTGGAAAAATATGATTGCAAAGCCTTCCATTTCACTGTTATCTTTTGGGTTTGTGTGTTGAGGGGGACAGCAGAGAGCAGGAGACCAGAGCCCTTCCTACCATGCAGCACAGCTTTGATCCACAAACGCTGGAGTTTAGTGCAACAGCTGCTGGTCTAACTAAATGCTAACAACGGAATGTTAATGTAGACGTAAAATACACACATCGTTAGTATCTGAAACTACTGTCTCCCAATAAGAGATATTGGTTAGTATTGCCATGTATTCTTTGATGCTCTGCTCTTGGGACAGGTTAGATTTACTTGATCTAAATATGTGCATTCTAAGATGTCTGGAGAGCAAAAAACAATAGCTTTAAAACCATGCAGTGCATGATCTGTCAAGCAGTGATACATGAGAATCACGTTACATGTTGCCATGAATGATCCACAGTCTTCTTTTTCAGTAGCTCTGCTTTCCATAACCTGCTCCCTGTCCCTTATATCCTCGTCTCTGCCTTCAACATCACAGGCCACAAGGAAGTCAGCCACAGCGAAATATCTCCACAGAGTAAGACAGGTCCTGAAAAGTTGGCTGAATGGGAAGAACAAGTTCAGAGCGATAAACATGTTTGCCCTGCCAGTCATCAGATACCCTGCTGGTATATTAAGCAGGCTAAAGGAGGGGATAGAGGCCACTGATGTCAGGACAGGGAAGCTCCTCACGATGCAGGGAGGGTTTCATCCCAAGTCCGGCACCCTGACACTGGACACCAAGCGGCGCCATAATAGCTAAACTCTGCCACCAAGATGAGGTTGTGGAAGACAGTTTCATGTCACAGGTCATCATGGCAAGACTGAGCACAGCAACAAGACACAAGGTCGATCTACTGCATCAGCAAGGTCTCTCCCAGATGCTTATCCATAATCAATACCATCAGGGAGGTGTCTGATTGGCCCCAGATTTATGCTGCAGCAGGACGACCCCAAACATACAACCAATGTCATTAGGAATTATCTTCAGTGTAAAGAACAAGGAGTCCTGGAAGTCCCCCCCCCCCTCCCCACAGAGCTCTGATCTCAACATCATCCAGTCTGTCTGGGATCACAAGAGACAAAAGGATCTGAGGCAGCCTACATCCACAGAAGATCTGTGGTCAGTTCTCCAACATGTTTGAGAACCTGAAGAACTGATGCTGTTCTGAAGGCGAAGGGTGGTCTCACCAATTTAGAATGATTTCATTTAGAATTTTCTTCAGTTCGCTCACTTTGCATTTTGTAAATTGATGAAAATAAACAGTTACATTTTATATTTTGGAGTTCATTTCAGTGCAGATACCAATGCTAATAGTGCTAATACTGGCTAAGAAGGTTATCCCAATTCTAATGCAGCAGCTTTTGATTAATTGGCCACCATCCCAAAATGATACATCTTATGTAGCTTCTATTATACCATCTGAACATTGCAACATTTAACTAACAGACAGCACAATGAGGAAGTTTCAAGTACATCCTAAGGGATGATGCCATGAAGCCATACTGTTTCCAGCTGGTGCATCACTCCCTCCAAAATTCACAGTCAGAGCAGGAAGGAGGAAGCACAGGAGCAGAGACACCAGCCCTGCAAGTGTGTCTGAGGAAGGTTTGAATGTTGAATGTGGCTGGCAAGGTAATTAGCATTTCCTTAGCATCAGCGG
This sequence comes from Pempheris klunzingeri, assembly GCF_042242105.1. Classification (NCBI taxonomy): domain Eukaryota; kingdom Metazoa; phylum Chordata; class Actinopteri; order Acropomatiformes; family Pempheridae; genus Pempheris; species Pempheris klunzingeri. The sequence goes on along the minus strand of NC_092033.1, from coordinate 19,349,166 downwards.
CTGATGCTCAGGGCTAAAATGATCCACGGAGACCCTGCTGAAGCTGTAATCAAGTCCATACACTTCTTCACTTCTTCAAGAATAGAGGAGAATAAAATGAAACTTGAAGAGAACCAGCATACATTACTGCTGAAAATCATCCTGTGTATGCTGAACAGTCCACACAAAAAACATTCATAAGTTTCCTAACAAAAGGTTGAAAAGTAACCTTGGAAAAAGAACCTGACTCAATTCCAACACAGTCCAGGCCTTTTGGTTTGAGACGTGTTTGTTCTTTTTCTGTTCTTCAGTTCCGTATCATCGTTTCATCCTGGGGCGAGACGTTTAAAAGATAAGGGTAATAATACAGTGGTATTTTTTTAAGAAGAATGATAGGTAAAGAAGAAGAATGACGGTAAAAATGTGCGCATGTCACACGAGGCCAAGTATTAACATGCAAACAGATATTTCTAAGTCCATTAATGGCGAACATGCACATGCGTGACTGAAACTTCTGTCTTGCATGAGCACAGTTTTAGATGAGTTTTATCTTTATGGTTTTATGTTTCATCCTGTGCACCCGTCTATATCTAACACTGTCATTTAAAACAAGGATAATTGTTGAACATTGCCTCATTAATACTATTCTTTGTCTTACTTCTAGATGATTTTAACTACAGTTCCCATAATGCTTTGGGTGGATATAAACAGGAAGTAATGTCGCCATGGAGTCAGTGGATTACACTTTGGGCTACAGCTCGTTTTTTTATTGCTTATATTTTGGCAAAGTGGCACCATCCAGTCCATGTGATCTGTCATCTGACATCTCAGCTTGACTCCAGGCTGCTCCGGTAACACTAGAACACTCGTGTTTTCCCAGTGGTGTCCCATGATTCCTGCCATCGAGGTCTCACTTTCCCATCATATTCTGTGATTAGCAGAGCTTAGTTTATCTGAAGGTGCCCTCTGCTCTTATCAGCCCATCAACTGAAGCAGATCGTTCTTCAGTCTCCAGCTGGAACTGGAGGACATTTAGCCATTTCTCTTCCACTGTTGGTTTTCTACATTTTTCCTGTTCAAACTGAATTTCAAGATGATGTCTGCTGGAAATATTTCAACTTTTTGCTTATGACCAAATGAAGCTTGTCAGGGCCCTGTGGTTACTGATGGAGCCAGGTTCCCCTGCTCAAAAGATGATTTCAGCCATGGTCAGAGATACATTGCAATTGTCCTGATGTAACCTGTAATACACCAACTGGGTGGTACTTCATCCTGCAACTCAATAAAAGTAAAGAGAGAGTCTCTAAAGTTTTTTAATTGTGTGGATTTTTCATATTTTTTTATTAGTTGGCTGTTAAATACTGAGAGTGCACAGTCTGAGAGCTTTATTTACTTACAGCTGCTCTCTTAAATCAACAGCTAACCAAACCCATCCCCATACATACAGTAGTTATCTACAGGAAAGGCCCTTGGAAATTAACAAAAAACTGTAGACCTACATTATATGCATGTATGTGTGTGCTCTCCCAAGGCCATCACATCTCCTAAACTCCTCCCAAAAACATTATCTAAGGGCCCCTGTGGCAGCTACAGCCTTGAATGAGACACATAGTTAGTTTCATTAGATTAGGAGCACATGTGAAGAATACTGAAGTCATTCAGTGGATGGGTGAGTGATGAACGGAGGATTACAGCAGAGAGTTTGAACGGTTTTTAAAAGAGATGCAATCAATATTTTTATAAAAATGATAAAAAAGACAATGTCACTTGACTTGTTGTGATGAACCCACAAAGAAACACAACTTGACTCTGCTGCTCCACTCAGCTTGGAGCATTTATGTCACAGTTGGTGGAGACCAAAACAGAGGTAAAAGAGGGTGGACAGTGTGACTCCAGATGAATGCTGTTGTTCAATCACTGCTGGATGTGTAAATAAGCAACAGTCTGCTAACAGGTTCGCTACATCAACATAAGGGGTGATGACAGCATCTGGATTGGAGAAGCCCCATCACTGGTTAAAGTCCCCCCCCTCCACTCAGATGTTTTAATTTCACTGTGCTGAATGATGTATGTACAGAGTTTGACACAAGAAGGCTGTTTCTGCTTTCATCTGCTGGAGGCGGAAAGTCTGTCTGTGCTCAACTCACATCTTAAAATCTGGTCCAATGGTGGGGGGTGGGGGTGGGCTCACCTCCGAGGTAAGTAATCATTAATGACAGATATATTATGGTCACAGACCTATGGACTGATATGGGAGATTTAGCAGCAACAGGGATTTCTGATCATGCAGTGTGATTAACATTCGATCTGGAGGGGCAACAGTGGATTAAGATCAACACATCCACCCACCCATCATCTCCCTCCTCCTCACACATGAACGCACTCAACCGAGCAGCTGAAGAGAAAAAAAGAGAAACCGCCCTGGGTGCATGGAGACATGTAGCGAAGGTTTAAGTCCATGTGGCAGCTACTGTCTGAGACACATGACCAAATGGTAAGTTTACATGGTATTACTTAGATTACACCAATCAGCTTGTTTATCATGTGTAAAGCATGCCCTGATAGGTGTAATTAAGTAAACTGCTCAATTCAATCCGAACTGAAATGAGATTTTGACTGACACTGGGATTCTGCTGTAGCCCTGCATTTAACCAGCTCTGAGAATGAAGCACAAAACAAGGTGCCATGTGTTACTGCCTGGCTCCCACGGAGAACTCAGCATTCCTCTGGGAAAAACAAGTTTACTGCTTTATTCCTCAAAGCAGTGTGCATCAAAAAGGTACAAAAGAAATGAAATCCACCACCCTTCTCTCATGCACAGCCTGCCCTGCCTACACACTGCATTTCATACACCTCCGAGCCTTTTAATTAGCAGCACCACCTCATCCACAAATGCAAAACAGCACGGCGCTCTGCTGCCGCTGTGTTTGACAGCGACTCTGCTGTAGACACTGGACTCCATTCGTCTCCCCAGAGGCCGAGCTGCTGCGTTATCGTGCATCATCGATTGGGCGTGGGGAGGAAGCTGTCGAGGGACCACCCATTTGTTTCCCTGCTGCTGTTGTTTACGATCAGTGCAATCCGTCACACACACACACACACACACTTCCAGTCCCCTTGAGGAGCTGAGCTGTGCTCCAGGATAAGTTTCTCTGAACACTAAGTGGGGGTCTGTGAGTGGACATAAATGTGTGTGTTGCCCCCATGTGTGAGGAGCACTGTATGTATGATTCTCAAAGTGAAATGAAAATGAAATTACATGAATGTAAAGTAATAACTAATGAGAATCAGCGCAAATATTTGCAACCAATATTAACCAGCTTCCACTTTCTGAGTCAAATGCAAATGTGAGCGTCCAATGGGTCCATCCGGAACGTTCCATCCATCCATTTTATGCCTGTTATCCGGGCCGCGCTGTGGTGGCGGCTGCTGAGCAGGAACTGAGCAGACGTAATTCTCCCAAGCAACATTTTCGTGCTCTCGGGATGTTCCTAGGTCAGACACATAATCTGTCTAACTAGTTCTGGGTCTGCCCCGAGGTCTCCTCCCAGCTGGACGTATCCTAAAAACCTTGACTGGTTCAGGCATCTGGTTAGGTTGGGGCCTCCTACATGTTGCGTGCTGTAAATAGATAGACATCTCCAACTGCTGGTGGCACCTAACCCGCTCTGTGTGGGCTTTTGAATGTTTTCTATCAACATGACACTGTGAAGTGCTCCAGTCAGTAGCACAGTCACAAAGGAGTGGACTCGGTGAACTCGGACGCCTGAGGCTTAGGAGCTGTTTCCACAAATATGTTTAAAATAGTTTTGAATTGAGAAACATTATTCACAGCAGTATCGTCTTCATTTATATTTACACAAAAAATATGCAGAATTCAAATTTCAGGTTGACTTAACTCTGTGTGTCTATGAGCGCATACGTGAGAATATCTGTGAATCTATGTATCTGTGTCTGTATGTGTGGATACGTGTTGGTGTGTGTGTCTTAAGCCTGTGTACATGCTTGTGTATGCATACATAAGTTTGTACCATATGCCTGTGTGTATATCTGTGATTATTCATATAGATTCAGTGGATGTATGCTGTGTGTGTGTGTGTGTGTGTGTGTGTGTGTGTGTGTGTGTGCCTCAGAGGACTGACAGGAGAACTAGGACTGAATTTAAATGCAGGTCATTGTGCAGTTTGTAGATTCAGGTTCTGTGTCTCTCTGCCGTCTGCGCTCAGGATAGAAATCCCTCCAACATGGTGCGCATACTGATACAATCTAATAACCTCTCCACCCCCCCACTGTGACTGAAGCTCGTCAGCTTCGAGGGGACCGATGCTGCAGACTTGACAGGGGATCCCGCCAGGTGCCAGTTCCCACACTTTGATGCCTTTCAGAGGGTGTGGAATCAAATTGTTTTGTCCATTCGCACAGGGACAAAACTGACAAGGGCACCGGGATAATTGGATTGATGTTGGAGTGTGTGTGACCATCAGCTTCTTATTTAATTCCTCTGACTCACTCATTAGACTTGGAAGCAGGTCGTTAATTATTTTCAGTGCCGCCTGATTAAGGATGGAAGTCTGGTGAGAATGAAAATAAATGAAAGGTGGGCATCAGCTTGTGTTGGTTGATGGCATCGTAAATTTTCCATTTCAAAAGAAGAACTGGGATGAAACTTCTTTAATTACAAAGTAAAAAAAATATGGTAATGTTTTTGCATTAAACAGGTTGAGACTGACTTAAAGGGGCAGCACTGCTTAGTATTCCACAACATGGGTGATAGATGAATAAAAGACAAGTCAGGTTCCAAACACATGGGACATAATGCAACCAGCGCCATCTTTTTGTGAGACTCTCCTTCCTCCCATCTTTTTAATAGTGCAACTCCATCAGGGTTATTACTTCAGACAGAAAATAAAGCACTTTTATTTGTTATTCACGCGCACTTGATCGCTGGACTGTTTATTGATTAGCTGCTACGTCATCTGTGGCTACACACACACACACACACACACACACACACTTGTGTGGCAGGCCAGCCTGATCTCAGAATCTCAGCTCCTTCTGTTATTTTCCTCTTCTTTTTCTTCTCATCTGTACATTCATTTGGGACACAATGGAAGATTTTGCTCAAGCTGAAATATTTTTAACTCGCTGTCATGCATCTTCACCCTGGCTATTTGGCCCACTTCCTGCTCTCCACAGAGTTGTGTTTAAAATTCATTTTGCGTCCTGTCTGAGCACGCCATCAGAGCCTGTCAGAGCTCCTCCACCACCACAAGAGACAAAAGAGCCAAAGTGAAAACAGATCTTTGATGGCCTGTTCCAAAAGTAAGCAAACATCTTTCAAAATCACATTGACATTTGTGATAATGTAAACTACAAAAAAAAAAGGGGCAGAATGGTGTCCAAGGTTTTAAACAGCAGAGAGCGAAAAACAGCAACAGCAAAAAAATAGAAGAAATTAGATATGAACAGATATGATGAATTAAAACCAAGTGTCAGTGACTCACTGGTGTGCTGCTGTGCTGGCCTGCAGTGTTTGGTATTCTAATGTTACGTTTTTCATCTTTTAATAGTAAGTACTGTGGGAGATACTCGCTTATCTTAGAATATCATACATCCCAGGGGCATGTTTTCAGATCGGCCGAACAATGACAGAGACCCGCAGGGAGAGATTAGGCCGGGGACACACTGCCTACCTCAGCAGCGCATCTGCGTTGCAGAACCTGTTTTCTTTTCTTTTCGGCATCCATGTTACCAGGTCAGAGCAGCCAAGCAGCTCAGGTGTGTCTCATCTAGAGATTCGGAGTCTCAACTTTTTCAACACACATTGTGCTGAAAAAAAACCTGTTGTTTTGTGGTAGAAACAACAGTGATATGTTTTTGGTTTTTTTTTTATTGTTTCACGGTCCATATCTGAAGTATATGTCACATACATGATAAACACAGGATGAATGTATATATATCTTAAATAAACACCTCCTTTTTCCATTTCAAAGTAAAAGCCCTGTAGAGTTTCTGTGGACAGAATCCCTTCATTTATTGTTATCATTATCATCATTATTATTCAATTCAATTCAATTCAATTTATTTGTATGGCCCAATATCACAACAGAGTGTCTCACAGTGCTTTACAAAGTTCACTGAAATAAACAAGTGTAAGCGAACAAACAATCTAATAAAGAGTCCAGCAGTCGATGAGGCCAATGGATCAGTCCGGTGGATCAGTCCGAGGCATCACCTGCCCCTATCTGCCCCTTATCTGTGTATGTGACATGTACACTGAAATGAAACATGCGGTTATTTGTGGTCGTTATCAAAGGTGACTCAGTGTAGAAAGACAGACAGTGTGCAGTGGACACATGTGTTCCCGGCCTTACACGGAGCTCCAGAGCTGGAACAGCAGCCAGACAGGAAGTGACTTTGGACGTTCAGCTCTGTAAACAACAGATTTCACTTAACAGTGCACTCAGTGACTACTAAACATATTAAATGAGAGTTCCCCTCATTCCACAGGATGTGACAGATAGCGTGTTTAGTGCTGATAATGAGTCTGACTCACTTTGTTCCTTCAGCCTTTCTCACTTGTTTTGTTAACCCTTTGTTAGTCAGCAGTGACGGACATATTTATGCCAATGTCATTTTCAGACGACATGGAGACGATTTTGCTAACTTCAGTCTCGCTCGTGTTTCAAAGTGACATTGTGATCTTAGATTTGAGAAAGCTCCACTGCTCCTTTTCTTACAAACACAAAGACATCCTGCTGCAGATCCTCTCCCCCCTCTACTCCCGCAGTGCATCAATCCACCACCGACTGACACTCAAATCCCTTTTGATGTGATATTCACATCTGCTAAGAATAATCCTCTGAACACTATCTTTTACAATCTCTTATCCACAGCCATGCCTTTATCTAGTCTGCTGCTTATAACAGCCCCCCTTCACTTTGGGCCCCCAATTAGGCAGCTTAGCTTGCTTATGGCAAACAAATTACTGTCCGCAGTCTGAATGGATTTGAATTTGTGATTGTGCCACAGTGGAGAGGTTTCACTAGAGCAGAGGCCTCACAGATGGAGTTTTCTGTATTACACTGATAAATAATTGAGGCTGTTTACCCATCCGTTTATTTCAACATCCAGTCTGCTCTGCAAATGTATTGTGCAAACGCTGACAAGCACACAGTCAGACCTGATGTGGCTCACCACAGGTGGGTGCGCCTGGGTGTTTATTTCTGAGGCGCCCCCTTTTTCTCCGAGGTTACTGAATCACTGGCTCTGTTTGGTCAGACCTGTAATCATTTGAGCAGATGGCAGTTGTACTTCTCTAACTGTAATCAACAGTCTGGTTTTGTCTGAAGTGCAGGTCACTACTGGCCCCATCTGCCAGTGCTGAAGATCAAGCTGCACAAGAGAGTGTCATTGTCCTCTCGGCCCACTGGATCAGAACTATTTCTTCTTTAATTGCCCCTGTTTGAAATGTAACACTTTTATCTTGCTTGACAGGGTACATTTAGTTAACGAGTCATTTTTGGAAATAACCTCTCTGTTAAGTTTTCCTCAGTGGTCGGAGCCAGAGAGGCAAGAGGGAGGATGAAGCCATGAGCCATATAGCACCGTGGTGCTAACACACCAGTCTTATTAGCAGAGATTCCAGCATGTTGCAGTACTGTAGGCTAGGAAGAAGTCACTGCCATGTATGCAATTTAGCAGCTGAATCATCTCAGCTCATCTCCGCTCTACAGTGAGACCACTGAATGTTGCCAGGGAAGCACTTGTGTAGGCCAGACATCAGCTCTCCTTCCAGCAGACACACAGGTTACTCTGTCACCCGAGGGTGTTACAGTGACCCTGATTTTTTCCACAGCCAGCGGAGGGTTTTCTGCTGATGCCTCCTCCTGCACACTACAGCTGTGGGCTTTGACGTCACACTGATTGTGTGCCACCCCTGGGAGAAACGCTTATGGTAACACTCTCCCTCTTGTTGTAAAATAGCCTGAAGGTGGCCATGACGCCGAAGCTTTATCAGGAACTCTTTTTTCCATCTTGTGATGCAAACACAAGCCTGCTTTCAATCCCATATTTGATTTAGCAGAGCTGTTAACACCACTGTGAACTGGCATCCCGCCAAAGTGGGGAATACATTTAATATAATTAAAATAATGTGAGCATCAATCACATACTGGCTTGAGAGCGACCAGCTTGCTCATCGTCTTTGTGTCTTTGTCTCTGCTTCTATTCACTCTATTCCTTAAATTCCAGGCTAAGAACAAGATGTGTGTGTGTGTGTGTGTGTGTGTGTGTGTGTGTGTGTGTGGCAATAATTATCTTTGATACATTATGGATTATTTATCTACCCCTGCTGACTTGGCATAGTTAAACAACCAATGAGGATTTGGCATTTGGACAGAAGAGTGGATACAGAGCGCTAAAAATAGATATTGTTAATAAAAATGCATTGAAGAAGGGCTGTTTGATGGCTGTACTTGGCTGTGTTTAATGTGTTCAAAGACCCTCTTATCCATGGAAGCATGAGGATGAAACCAGAAAGAGTTTAATTCCTACCCAGAGCAAAATATTGAGCCATTCAGTCAAGAAAACCGCCTTTGCTGTTTGGCACAGTGAATTATACAAATAGGAGTAAGTACCCACTTTCTCTCTCTCAAAGGTGTTCAGGAGAGGGGAACAGGAGACAGACAGGAGGCCTCTGAAGGGTGGCTAGAACAAGAGGAGGGTAACGTGATCAATGGGTGGAGCTGAATTAGGAGTACGGCTAACGAGCTACTGTAATGTAATGTAATGCAACTGTAATGGAGGCTGAGCGCTACAAGCTGTGCTCACAGTGTTCTACACCACACTATGGGTATGACGATGTTTTTTTTAGGAGTTTTTATTTTTAAAAATGCCACATTACGATAAATATAGGTAGTGATTACTGAAAATGTTCACTATTATTCCATCGGGCAGGGCTCTCTGGTATGTATCGCTGTTTTTGTCCAAACTAGAATGAAGAAAAAAATGAAATAAAGAAATGTGATTAACAAGCTTTGTCTGCTCAGTTTCATAAATTTTTCAAGGACAGTTATGTGCCTCTTCACAGATTACCTTTCTGCTGTACCTGTACCCAAGTACCCAAGCCATCAAGGCTAACAAAACTACCACACCTTTGACTGTCTCTGTAAAAATGATGAACAGTGTTGATCCCTGAAATACAACAACTACAGGTGTAGATTGGACAGGAGTAAAATGAACGATGATACTATTACTCAACATCATTTTGATAGATGTTTTTTATTATGCAGGTTTATCTGCTTATAGAATATGTAACAACTCTATGAAACTAATTTCAGTCAGAGCACCAAGTCCCCTCCCTGAAAAGCTTTTGTTCCATATATTTCATTTGTTGCTGCTCATCAAGTCTCCCTACTGTAGCCATTCAGCTCCACTCCACAATTATGGGACTGTGTTCTCTTCCAAAAGACTGACAGTGCTGTCAGCTTTTTGGTTGATCCCTCCAAGACGTCTCTGAGGACAGGGCTTAATTATAACCTCTTTTGATCCACAAACTCTGGCACAGTCTGGCTCTTTGTGGAGGGAGAGTCATCGGCCTCCCCTGCCCACAATTTATACAGTCACAAGAAATGCAGATTTGTTTTCTTCTTTTATAGTATTTTAAGTGTATAAACAGCATACACAAGCTCCTGGACAGGGTTACTTGTAAGTTAGGACAGGCAGGGTTACTATAGTGAGTTAGGAAAGGCTTACTGTGGTAAGTTAGGACAGGGTTACTGTTACTATGTAATCCTGTCCTAACCTACCTTACCTGGGCTGGGTCATTGTAGGACAAGTGTACTTGGGAACAGCTCACAAGCCATCAGAGGTTAATGTCTACAAAACAAACACACTACGAAATGGATGCACATCGTTTCTCAAACCATGTACAAACAGTATACATGTGAAAGACAACTACAGTGGCATGACACAACGTTACAGTCCAACCTCTCCTACACGTGAAGAGAACACAAGTACGATGAGTGCAGAAAACCTAGGATGTTCAGTGTTCGACAGATGTAAAGATGATGACAAGCCAGCACTCTCTATAGAGGACAAAGCTTTCCTGGCAATTATGGATGCAGAGGTAACCCAGAAGAAAGAAAACAGCTGGGTGGCACCTTTACCATTCCGCTTACCTAGACGTCACCCTCCGAGCAATAGGGAGCAAGCTTTGAATCGTCTCCGCTCACTTCAGAGAATGCTGGAGAAGAGGCCAAAAATGAAGGATGACTATGTCAACTTCATGCAGAAGATGATAAACAATGATCAAGCAGAGCCTGCTCCACCCTTAGACCAAGGTAAAGAACGCTGGTACCTGCCATCATTCTTACTTAAACAACAAGCTGTTGGGAGCTTTTCTGCGATTCCGAAAAGAGCAAGGTGATGGAAGTGTTCCCAGCAGAGGACCGTGCCAAGGATCTGAAGGATCTGGACCTTGGAGTGGATCCTCTTCCTCTTCAAAGGAGCCTGGGGCTCTCCTGGAACCTAGAAACTGTTAGTTTCACTTACATGGTGTCCTGTGAAGAAAAGCCATTCACACGAAGAGATGTGTTGTCAACAGTCAACAGTTCGTACGACCCCTTGGGCTTTGTAGCTCCCATAACAATGCAAGGGAAAGCATTGATTCAACAACTGTCAGCTGAACAAAGTGAATGGGATGTTGCTCTCCTTCCAAAAAAGGAAGCAGAACCTGTGGAAGGAATCTTTAAAGGCTCTTGAAGACCTTCACATACAGATGTGCTCCATTCCAGTCTCACTGTCTTCAAAACAGATAAAAGAACTGTGTATCTTTTCAGAGCTCCTACTTGAGAGCTGCCGACACTGAGGGACAATACCATGTTGGGTTTGACATGGGGAAGTCGAAATTGGCCCCTTGTGCCCATATCCATTGACCCAAATATGCCCGCAATACTCACCCCGGCTATGCTCCTCACCCAGAAGGTGAGTCCTCTTTCAGCCCCCTCAGGAAATTGGGACACAGCCCAGTTGTATAGAGTGGAAGCAAGTCCCGTGTCTAGACGACACTTTTTGGAAGAGATGGAAAGGAGAGTATCAACTCTACAGAGCCACAGGAAGTGGACAAAAGACAAGCCAAACGTCGGAGGAGATATTGTCTTACTGAAAGACAGCCAGGCCCACAGAAATGAGTGGCCAATGGGACTGGTTGTTAAAGTTTTGCCAAGCAGTGACAAGAGGGTCCACAAGGTGGAGGTGCGGACTGTGAAGGATGGGACAGCCAAGGTTTTCCTGAGACCAGTTTCAGAGACTGTGGTCCTTCTTTCTGATTATTTATAGATTATTTATTTACATTGATCCTTGGTGTGTGCCACACTGCCATCTACTGGCCAACGGTTTACGCTGGTCCTGCTATAGGCTTACACTGTTGGGGGACTCCCCATGATGCACTGGGCTCCTCTCTCCTCCTCTTCCTCTTCCTCCCCCCTAACCCCAAGCGCACCCCCTATCTGAGGATTCTTCCTGTTAAAGGGGAGTTTATCTTGCTCATGTGGAGATTGGGGTCAGTTTGAATACAGAGGCTATGCTATTAATATTATTTTTTGTATGGGTTTTAAAAAGACCACCAGTCACCAGGCTGAGTAATGTACAGTAGTACTGTAAGAGGAGTGGGGGGGTGGGGTATCTGCTGCAGAGAATTCACTTTCCTCCATCTCAGTCACGGATTTGCTTTCAGAGTTTGGGGCCCTTAGCTTTCGCCTGTGCCCTGCCGTCTTCCAGAGCCATGTTAGCGCCACTGATGTGTGAAATTGTGAAATCGCTAATGACATTTTCCTTGCATAATGGCGTACCTTGAAATGGTGCTTACAGCTGCTGGTGCTTTGATTGAGGAGTATGTTGTATGTGTGCGTGGGTGTGTGTGTGTGTGCGTGTGTGTGTGTGTGTGTGTGTGTGTGTGTGTATTGGAGGGGCATGCCTGAGGACACACGTCCCCATTTTTCAATTTCTGCAACCCAGACTGCCAAATGTGCTTAATGCGGGTTATAAATTTAATTGGATGGATAATGGTGCTCTTTTTTAGCACCACCTTTTGCCATGTCCTTGACTTTTCCTTTCACTGTCTATCAGTCTGTCTGTCTGTCTGAGCATGCCCAGTTGGATGGTCCTGCTGGTCAGTGGGGGCTTGGGGGGCTACGGTTTCTGCATCTGCTTATGCATTTAAAAAAAACACATTGCTGCCAAATGTACATTGATTGTATTTTTTCATGACAGCCATCTCGTTGTTAAATGCTCCTGTTTGTTGCTCTGCCGCCATGGACTGGACTGGCAGTGGTTAATATGAGAAATGAAGCGGACAAATGACATGATAGAACATGTCACTAAAATGAACACATGAAGAAGGAAAGAAGAAAGTGCAACAGAATGATGTATCATTACTTACTATTCAATTCAATTCAATTTATTTTGTATAGCCCAATATCACAACAGAGTTGTCTCACAGTGCTTTACAAAGTTCACTGAAATAAACAAGTGTAGAGTACTACATACTTGGCCTACAGTTAGTGGAGTTTCAGCCGATATAAGAATTGATTCTGCTGAAGAACTGAGAGGACATGAGCACATACTGTAATTACACACTACGGCGTATCTGCATCTCAGCTCACACACTGTGTTCATTGTAGGTTAAAATGTGTTTTGTGTAGTGTAAGTGAACAAAGGCACTAAAGAGGAGTGCAGTCAACACTATAAAAAGACAGTGCGCTGCAGTATAAAAGTTTCATTCACTGACATAATTAAGTGCTGCTATTTCAGTCCCAGCATGTGACTGTGTGTGTTTGTGTGTGTGTTATGTGTACTTATGTGCAGGAGTGAAAGTGTGTGTGTGTGTTTTGTTCTGTATTTCTGCTGCTGGGATGTTTAGAGTGAAGTCACCACCAGTGATATTCCATCTTTTTAAATCTGGTTTAATTATCAGGCTAGCGAATGCGTGTGTGTGTGTGTGTGTGTGTGTGTGTGTGTATGTACCTCCAGCATGGACAATAGCGCTGTTGTTTTGCAGTGTTTTCAGGGTCAGTCTTGGCCTTGCCTCGGGCCATGTCAGCCAAAGCTATCAGACTCAAAGAGGAGCCTCTCTTCACACGAATAATAATTAGGATACTCAGTGCCAGTTCACAAAGAAATGGACCATCTGGGTTCCGTCCCTCCAGCCTCACACAGTCCCTGCTGTCCAGTGTGTGCCCGTCTGATGTACCGCAGACTTCGACCATGTGGCAGAATCCCGCTTTTTATAGACAGCAGAGCGCGTCTCCTGCCACGGCGCATTATAATCTGTGAAGAGCTTTAGACGAGCTGCACTGAAGAGGCTTGTTTGTCTCAAAGTGGTAAAGAATCACAGTCCATGTGTGATTTCAGTACCAGTGTTACAGGTTAGTTTTACTGTCTATCATATTTAAGGATTTCATTTTGTTTCAAGTTTAATTTCAGTGAGTGTTTTGGGCTACAGTATTGATCATGTGTATCTTATTTAATTTTCTAATTTTAGTTCATTCATGACAGTTGATCATAGTCCACGCTTGACACTTTGAATTTTGGGTCAAGCATCCCTTAGTATCATTTTATGGCAGGCGTCACTTATATGACATCATGCAAGCGTTGAGCTGAAAATGGATCGTCTTAACACATCTGCATGTTTTATCTTTCAGCAGTGTTGTTTTTTGGGGGGGATGCGAGCTTTTAAAAAAAAGTACCTCCTCCCCTTCATACAACCTCCAGCACCTCATAAGGGATCCTGTGGTGCTCCCAGGCCAGATGGGATATAAAATCCCTGTGGTGTATTCAGGATGTCCTCCCATGTAAACGTGCCCTGCAAACCTCCACAAGGAGGCATCCAGGAGGCATGCTCATCAGATGCTCACACATTTTAGAGGAGTCCTGTCACGAGGAAGAGGTTCTTCTACTCTGAGCTCCTCACTCTGTCCCTAAAGGCTGTAACATGTTTCTCAGGGCTCAATGATCAGGACAATAATAACTGATCATGGTCGGCCTAATTGGTGAATGCCTTTCATTTGAGGCAGCAGCATTAGTATATTCCATTTGCATTTGCAGTGTCTTCATAAACACTCCCTAAAGAGAGTGGAACAGCAAGGCTGAATTACATGCATGCATTGTGCCCTCTGAATGCAGACCATAAATACCATCAGGAAAGGGGTTTGATTTCATGGAAATCTTATGGATTCTAATTACGATAATTGCTGCCCTGATTGGATTGATTGTGAGCTCTTACTGGATAATTCTAATCTAAAAATATGATTCAAGTTTCAGATTTATCAGAATGAATGATTATGAGCGTTCGGGGTCATTCCCTCTTGAAAACCTTCACCTAATTTAGTTTTCTGTGAAGTATAATCACTATGTGGGTAAAGACTCCTTCTGACACTGCTCTTCTGAGCATTTAAAAATAGACTGAGATCTACCTGCAAAACATTTTGTCTATTTCTGTCGGATCAATATAGCTTCACACCAGTGATGCAGGTAATGGATGTGATATAAAAAGACATTCATCCTCCAAGTATACTCTAGCATAAAAATAGCATAAAAGTGATCCAAATAAGAAATGTGAGACTGGACTTCTGTGTTTATAAATACCAGAGCTTTAATCAGATTGTCTTCAAATACACAGAGGACAATAGAGTCGCATCAGAAGGCAGAAGGTGTTAAGTTACTTATTAGAAAATGTCAGAAAACTACAAAGGAGCTGGAGCTCATCTTCTTCTAAATAAATTCTCTCTGCCTTCTCTCACCTTGTCAAGCTGCCTGCTGGCATAAGGAGCAATGCATTAACAGAGGCTAAGCCTGTTTTCTGTATTCCTGCCATGCGTGCTCTCATTTAGTTCCCGTAAAGAGTATTCCCTGCTGAAAATCTCAACCTACCCTCTCCAAGAGGTCTCAACCGCAGATGCTGGATTGAAAATATTAAACTGCATCTCAGCTTCATTCTTATTCGTGTATGGAGGTAAGATTTTCTCAACAGGGCCCAGCAATTTATCAGAGATTAGGCCCGCCAGCTACACATGTACATATTCTGTAACAACGTAGTACAAAAATGAGACCCTCTAGGTGGTGAATGAGGATGTGATGTAAAAGGTGCTCTACAAATACAGACCATTTACCATTGATTTACCATCTTGTGCTTTGAGACGTTCCACGGTCCAATTTCCATAATAATGGCTGTCAAAACGTCCATTTTACACTATAGTGAGCTTGTCTTAATATTATTGGAGTCGTGCACTGACACTGCTGATAGAAAACTGAAGATGAGATACAGACTGTCTGCATCTTTCAGACATCCACACCTCCATGTTCTCCTGTTGTTCCTCTTACTATCCATTCGTGAGTAATTCTGGGGTAGTTTTAGAGAGAGCTGATTGGTAAGCCTCTTACACCTGAGGGGGGGGGGCGTACCTTCCGGTCAAAAGCTGCTCTCTCATGGTTTGACCTTGTAGTTGCTTTAGTCTAAAGATTTGAGTATTCGGTTGACCATTTATAGACTAGAGCCTGAATGTTTTGTGTCAGTGACTCACAGACGTGCCACCCTGGGGCAAATTACCTGAATGTAAATACGCCCACAGTGAGACCCAATTTCCACTCGGCTGGTTTTGAAGTCAGTCAGGTCTCTGTGGAAATAGCCTGTCCACAGTCTGTGTCCTGTGATAATGGCAGCTTATATGTAAATTGAATTAAAGTAGTTACCATTCTCTCTGCCACAGCAAAGGTGACTCACACAGAAGGTGCCCCAAACATTCATCTGATCCCAGATGTGTAGCCGAGAGAGGACTGACTGTATGGATGTGAAGATGTGTAAATTCTAAATGTGATCCATCCATGTGTCACTGTTAGCTTGCTAAGGCTAGCTAACCTGAAGTTCTTCTTCTTCTAGCGTTAATGGCTGTTACCAAACAGATGCGTCAAAAGCACCATTACATGCATGCATTGTAACCAAATGTTACATCCAACCAACAGAGGCTCAAATACATAGCAACAGTCTGTTTAAATGAAAGTGTTCTTGTCTTGTTACGGTCTTGTAAATGAGAGTGATTTGCATAATTCGAATTTTTGAAGTTAAGGGACAATTGTAAAACCAAGTAAGTGAGTGAAACCAAACCAAGGTGTATCTGCTGCAGACTGTTGGCTGAAACGTCTAGCGTCTATCTGAAAACTTCAAATTTCATTTAGCTGAAGACCAGCACCCAGTTTTCATGGGAGCCAGCTCATCAGTGTATTTCCAAAGATCAGATCTGATGATTTCTTTCAGTCAGTTGTGATTGCAGCAGCTATAAAGTTGCTTATTAGTTATTCAAATAATTATAAAACAATAAATCTAACATCCAACATCTGTCTGACCACAGATACCATAGAATTCTGTTTTAAGGGCCTTAGAGCCCAAAAAGACTTTCTGTCTCACTGCCACACCAAACACTGAGCATCTGTTTGTCCCAGATCAAAGTTGGACACAGGGGAGATCATGCTTTTGCAGCTGTAGCCCCCAAACTCTGGAACGTGTTTCTACGTATTAGGCTGCCCCCACACTGCCTGTCTTTAAATCCTGTCTGAAAAGACATCTTTATTCTTCTGCTTTTAGCTCAGCATGAGAGCTTTTCCTCTTTGTCACATCACCTTCTTCCTGTTGCTCGTATTATTGCTTTGTCCTTTTGTCTTTCAAACAGTTTAACTTGCGTGTTGCCTGATGGTTTTTGCAGGTCTGATTTGTGCAGCACTTTGGTTTGACTGCTGTGGCTTTTAAATGTGCTTTATAGATGAAATTGGATTGGATTGCAAACACTGAATAATATAATACTGAAACCCAACTCATACTGATACTGGTGTGAAATGATATCTGAAGTAAGGAAAACATCTAATAGATGTTTTTATTTATTACTATTCCCTGTGATATAATTCGCTGGTATTTGGCTTTGTTATTTTTTTCTGAAGCATCTGAGCAAAACCACCTTCTCCCTGTAACAACCTTCAGAGTCACACAGTTGTGTTAGACTGAGGGAAGGAAATAGAGAAGCAGAAAGAGAGGATGATGATGCACACAGCAGATAGATTAAAATGTGTATTTATAAGTAGATGGAAGCTACTGCTCTGAGCTGAAGGAAACTGAATTCTCTTCACAACCCGCTCAGCCGCTGGACCTCGGCTGAAATTCTGCCCTGGCAACAGCACTGAATGTGTGGAAGCCGCCGTTTTTTTATTTGTTATTGTTCCTCGGGCATCTGGCGGGAGCTTTATGCCAGGTGAGCTGGAGACACTTTAACACCGTAACAAACCAGGAAACAAAATGCTGTCTAAACAGTTGTTACGAGCAGGAAATGACACAGAGGTCAGAACAGTGGCCTGGATCCCTGCAGCAGGGATGAAAGAGGAAAATGCTGTCTGTTAAAATGCTCTCTAGCAGCACAGTTAAAGTCCAACTGCACCAGTGGAGCTGCAGAGGAGTGTGTGTGCAGCTCAAAGCTGTGGAAAGCTGAAAAAAGAGCATACATTATCAGCAAACCTTCAGTGGATGAATAAATATTAGAACAAATAATTCTCTGTGAACATCTGCTGCCAGAAGCTTCAGTCTGTTTACTTGGCAAATGGAGATGAAAACATTGGAATGTGTCTTTTCTGGGGTGGTGATGACCTCTCTAAAGCCCGTCCTCTCTGACTGATAGAGGCTGCTGCTGCCCAGACCAGTCAGCCAGTGGATAAAACTGGATCAATGTGACAGTGATGGTGTTTTATGATGCCAATAAGATGCTCCCTCTGTTTCACTCTCCGCCATAAACGTAGACACTCAGAGACTCGGTAATAGACTGGGCTGGTACTTGTAAAGCTAGAACACGCTCGCTCTGAAGAAATGGGATTGTAGTGTGTCTCTCTGGTTAGAGAGGAGTGGGGTATGAGTGGGACCTACTTTGCTGCTTTTTGTGGTTCTGCAGCGTGAGAATGGATTCCACATGCTGACCTAAGAATACTGCTCCTTTTCCTCCCTGTCACATCAGATACATTATGAATAATGGATCACATTTATATGTTGCATGACTATTTCCATCTCCCAGGCATGTGTGCGTGTGTGTGTGTGTGTGTGTGTGTGTGTGTGTGTATAAGAAGTGCTTTCCGTGATGCACACTTACAAAAGATAGCCAGATTCACATTGTCTTTCCATTCTGTGATTCACAGTTCAGTCTACCTTTTGGTAAAGATGGATGGTCTTATTTGCAGGACTTGAACCATCCATGATGGAACAACAGTCTTCTCCTTTTAACGATTACAAAGAAATCACAGACAAATATACCTCATATAATCTATTTTCTTTGAGTGATTGCCATAAAACATGAGGGCCCTCATAGTAGCACTGGTAAATTGATTTGTTGTTAAACCCAGCATTAACGATCACTAAGCCAAAACAGCATGTCTGCACAGGAGGCATAATATTAGCACCAGGAAGATAAAGGATGCCAGCCAGATGATCCTCTGTAAAACCATTTGAAAGGAATTAAAATGATGAGCTGCAATTCTGTCATGTAAACGACTACCTTGCTTTGCTTATTTCTATCATGACATGTGACAAGTACATACACACACACACACACACACACACACACACACACGCATGCACGCACGCACGCACGCACACACACACACACACACACACACACAGCAGGCCACTGCTTCCTGTCATTCACCAGATAATATGGTGTGCAGTTCTTCTGGAAAGCCTGTTTCTATAAATCAATCAATCAATCAATCTTTATTTATATAGCGGCACTTCATAACAGCGTTATCTCAAGACGCTTTACATAAAGAGCAGGTCTAGACCAAACTCTAGTTAATAGTAAAATGACAATAGTTAATATATGAATAATAATAACAGGACTAATATCAGTAAGAAGTGTTGGTGGCTGACGATCCGCAGCAGAAGAACCAGGACCAGGATCCACAGGAACCTGAGAACCACAGCAGGAGAACCAGGACCAGGATCCACAGGAACCTGAGAGATGAGAAAAGCACAGAAAGGCTCCGGGGAAGATACCAAGTTAGTAACAGGCATTAAAGAGACATGAAGCATCAGGATGGAGAGGAAGAGGAGGAGAGAGGAGCCCAGTGCATCATGGGAGTCCCCCGGCAGTCTGAGCCTATAGCAGCATAACTAGGGGCTGGTCCAAGGTCTGATCCAGCCCTAAACTATAGGCTTCATCACTAAGGAAGGTTTTTAGTCTACTCTTAAATGTAGAGAGGGTGTCTGCCCCCCCAACCCAAACTGGAAGGAGATTCCACAGGAGAGGAGCCTGATAGCTGAAAGCTCTGGCTCCATCACTACTTTAGAGGACTTTAGGAACCACCAGTAGACCTGCAGTCTGGGAGCACAGTGCTCTAGTGGGGTAGTACGGTACTATGAGCTCTTTAAGATATGATGGAGCCTGAACATTAAGAACCTTGTAGGTGAGGAGAAGGATTTTAAACTCTATTCTAGATTTTACTGGAAGCCAAAGAAGAGAAGCCAGTACAGGAGAAAGATGGTCTCTTCTCTTAGTTCTCATCAGAACAGGAGCAGCAGCGTTCTGGACCAGCTGGAGAGTCTTTAAGGACTTATTGGGGCAGCCTGATAATAAGGAGTTGCAGTAGTCCAACCTGACAAATGTGACTAGTTTTTCTGCATCATCTGTGGACATGATGGGCCTGATTTTAGCAATATTACGTAGATGGAAAAAGGCAGTTCTAGAAATCTGTTTTATGTGGGAGTTAAAGGACAAATCCTGATCAAAGATAACTCCCAGTGGAGCTGGAGGTCAGAGTAATGCCATCCAGATTAGCTATTTTGTTAGAAAATGTGTCTCTATTCGCCTTTGTATCTAATGTATCTAATGACGTAAATAATACTCATTACTTAGATGATTACTTGTTTGTAATTACAAAATAGTGGTTGTTGGTCATGTAATTAGTGAACTCCACAGATGTAAGAACTTACTGCTGTCATGGGAGCTCAGTCCCCACTGGCTCTCATGTAACTGGAATCCTGTTGACGATGTTTGGTGACTCACAGCAGAAGCATCAACTCTCCTGGAAGAATCATCAATACAAAAGATGAGCAAATGCATTAGAAAATATGCGTTTCTTGATAAAAAAGCCCAGACAGGTTCAAGCCTGTGGATATAAGAATGTTAGGGAAGACATTACTACAACTCCCAAGGTGCATAACCACCATCGACTGTTCTGTTCTGCACCATTAACGGGCAGGAGGAATCTGACTAGAACTGATAACACACTTCAGATCAGTTTACTTTCGCATTCTGAGCAAAAATCAGCAACTATATGGTGATGTGTTTTGCTCACAGCTGCATTTGTAAAGTTTTGCTACCACTCTGATTCATGCCTCTGATGAGCATCTACTCCGAGGCAGCCGAGACCCATGGTGGTTGAATTGTTTAGAGCTGTCCGACATGCTAAACTGACCAAACAAAGTTGAAAAAGTTCAAAGTGCTGGTCATAACATAAACCTGCAGGATCACTGCACCATCACATGTGCACATGCAGCAAATGCATGACTTGGACTCTTACCTGCCAGGCTCTCTTTTTATAGAAGGTTTGAACAGAAAAAAATGAGCAACTTGGTGTTTCTGGCTGTCTGTCCACCATCTTGGTTTGTTTGTTTTTTCTCTTTCTCTTCCCACTGGGTAGCAGTCAGTGTATGAGATGATGCAATAGCATCCACTGTAGTGGCTAGCTGAAAACTGTGGCCGGCAAAGGGTGGGGACCAACCGACTGACCAAACAAGAGAGCGAGCTATATAGCTGCTGGGGGGCCATTTACAGAAAAAACATCAGACTGTAAACTGCCCTGACAATCTGATCAGTTTCCAAACTGATTATTTATATCAATGATTATCTATTTATACTGGAAGCCTTCAGTAAGCTTAAGTGGATCATTCAGATCCATTTCAGTTGTGTTTGCTGTCTAAAGGAGCATTTTCTCCTGTGTTTAACCATCAATACACCAGGGCCAACAGAGCTGCCAAACTGCAAAATTGTGAGCAACAGTATTTTGGTTAAAAAAACAAAAGTCCTTATGTTTCTCCTCCTTGTAAGAGAAGGCTCTCGTTACCCTGAGAGCAGCAGCCGACTATTCCCCCTTTACCAGCTCACAGTGTTTGGAATCAAATATTCTCTTTGCATGTAAGAGAAAACTTCAGATGTTCAGAACTTTAGACAGTGCTGTGGAACATTATAGCTTCCCAGGCTGCTTTTTATTCAGCAGTTTTGATTAAAGCTCAGAACGCACACACACACACACACACACACACAGTATCTTGCTCATTGTCTTGCTATCATTCTACATTGAACATTTTCCTCTATCTCTCTCTCTGTTTCGCTTATAAAGACACACACACACACACACACACACACACACACACACACACACACACACTGGGAATCTGTGAATTTACGTGTGTTTATTGGTTGGAGAATGGAAATTAAAGGAGAAACAACATTCAGAATTTAGGGAAATAATTAAACGTAACCAAACAATATATGACGTGTTAATGAATTAGTCAGCTTCAGCGGTGCTGGCTGGACTCAGGACTGTCACTTTGCTAGGAAGTAGTTTTTTTTATTACTTTTAATAGAATCAGGCTGGCTGTTCATCTTTACACACTCTCTGCATTCCCTCAGTCAGCTCCAAGAGGTCGTCACCTGGATGGTTTTCAAACAACACGTGTGACTTGTCAAGAGTTAATTGGTGGAATTTCTTTCCTTCTTAATGTGTTTGAGACCATCAGTTGTGTTGTGCAGAGGTAGAGTTGGTACACAGTTGTATACAGTGCAATGCAGGCATTGCTTCCTTCCATGTGATTGTAGAGACGTCTGTATGGGTGTGTCTTTTGCTAAATTAAATGATCAAAATAGCACAAAACATGAGAGAGCGCTCTGCAGAGTGTTGTAGTCCTGGTTTGAGCAGACGTGCATTATGAGGCATCAAATGTGGTCGCCCCTGACACCCAAATTGCAGTTTCCCACTGAATCCTGGTGACTGGTCACTGTGCTGCTTCTCCTGCACACCAGAGAACAGCATTTAGAATGCTTCACTCAGCTCTAACTAAACACTCAATGAAATGTCACATCGATAGAACTGTTCAATCCTTTTTAATGCACTCACATGTAACCTTAATACAGCTCTACTTTACGCATTCCTAGACTTTATATAGGGCAACGTCATGGATTGCCTAGGTTTTGTGTTTCGCTCAGGATGAATTGTTCTAACTGTGGTGATCTCCTGTTGATTGATCTAGCATGGCTGTAGACTCCCAAAATGATTCTTTTGTTTGTGTGAAAGTGTCTGCCATGTATGCCTTTGGTCATTTATATGATACCTGTACAGTTAGTACAGCTGTTTATTGAGTGCCCCCACTGCAGCAGTTTACCATTAATGTTCATTGTCCTTGAGCATGTGAAGCCGCTTCTCCTCTCCTCCACTCCTCATAGTTAAAAAAGGAAGAATATTTCCTTGGGTGGATTCTCAGACTACATGTATTATTCAGCCCTCAGCTGGCCACCGGTCAGATATGGCAGAACAGTGTACACTCTACAGTTTGGAGTGAAACTCTTTACTTCCTGGGTACCACGGGAGCCAGTAGCCATCAATGTTTGATACTGTCTGCTTCTCTCCATGGAGTACAAACCCAAAGACCAAACAGACTAAAAATGTGGCTCCATACCTCATCAAGGAAGTGAAATTAGACTTTGAAATGAATCAGATTTCCAGCGCTGTTTGTTTTTTCACTTATACTAATGATACTGGCGGCTGCAGGGCTGGACCTCTGTACCAACTGCCCCCACAGAGGATTTGGCCGCACTTCAGAGACTGCCTCACATTATCAAAGAAGCTCAAAACCATAGCAGATTATTCCCTATTATTTTCTCAAAGAGAATACAGAATCATTTCCTTGCATCTCGCATAGAGTAAAGTCATCTTTGTAGTTGAAGTTCTCACTGCTAAGACTAAATCATGTGGGTGAGAGGTTCTTTTCTGTCCTTTCTTAATTGTGTCCTTGGGCCCTGATTCTGCCCCGCTGGGTAAAGCGCAGTAATACTTGATGTTTTTTTTCACGATGTGAGAGGGCTATATCATCTGCAGATGTTGCTTTTATTGTAATTAAAAGGTAACATTGGGGCTTTTGTCAGTGTGTCATCATCCATATCTCCATACCAAGATACCCGTGCTCACTTCAAAATGATTATTTGAGTTGTTGTAATGAGCATATATTACATTTGTGTTACTTACACCATATAATTGTTACTAGAATATTTTGTTATAAGATAAGAGAGACTTTATTTGTCCCACACTGGGGAAACTCCTCAGATTTAAGAAACAGAAAAGGTGCAGAAACAAAGAGTCAGTGACAGAAGTAATGCAAAAACAAGGGATATTGCAGGGTATTGCACTGGAGGTGTGCAGGTGATGGCTGTGATATTATCATAGTTGAAGATTTATGTAACACTCTTGATAAACAGTCTGACAGCAGTGGGGATGAATGACCTGTAGTAGCACTTCTTCTTGCACCGTGAGCGTTTCAGTCTGCTGCTGAAGGAGCTGCTCAGGGCCTCCACAGTGCCATGCAGGGGGTGAGAGGATGCTTGGCTAACATCCTCCTCTCACCCACCTCCTCAGTGGAGTCCAATCGGGATGGGCCTGATTTTACCAATATTCCCAGCCAGGGATTGCCCAAAATGATGGGAACCTGCGGCCTAACAGATGCAATGAAATCTTTATACTGTGACTGCCAGAAATGAGGGGTGAAACAGGTTCAGTGAAATATTTTACCCTAGCATGAGGTTGGCCATTGAAAACAGCGGCCTGCATGGCTTGGGGTAGCTCTTCGGTTCTCTGGCTTCATGAATCAGTCCCCAGTTGTCTGACCAGCTCCAGAGTCCAGCAGCCTCCAGTTGCTGATCTCTCCACTGTAGGGTGATGGTTAGTAGTGAGCGTTAGATGGAAGACTTGGAGTAGGGCAGGGTGCTCATTAGTAGCTTCTGATCTTCTGTTGTACTTTTAAGGAAGGAAGGAAGCAACGTAGTGCCCCAGCTGACCACAGTAAAGTCAAGAGTGTGGGCAGATGCACCACTGTTGTTCAGCTGGAGACAGCACAGTGCATCGGCTCAGGATCTGAGGGACTTGGGGATGGCACCGCTGTTGGTTCTCTGCGGGGAGACCACTAAGGGTGCCTCTGAGCCTGTCTAGCAGCTGTTACAGCTGACTAGCAAGGTGATTCACACGGTTTGTGAGTACTTGCAGCAGGTTCTGCGTCACGGTGGCCATCTCTTTTTGATGAGTGTTGAAAGCAGAGCCTTTTTTGTCCACATGTGAACAGAGGTGCTGAAATTCTGCTGGGTCCATTCCTGTCAAAGTTCAAAAGACCCAAATGCAGAATTACCAGACAGAAGCTGGAGTAAGGCAACACAATGATTTTACTGAGGCGTAATGGTAGAAAGATGTTCAGTCCGTTCCAGAAGTCAAAAACCATACGAGATGTCAGGCAGAAATAAATCAGAAAATCACCGGTCAAAAATCCAGGAGATCATACAAGCAGGCAGGCGGGATACAAAGCAGGCTTAACACTAACAATAAATTGGCAAAGAACTAGACAGCCTGACTGGTGAACAGACAGCTGATTGGCAGGCAGATGACATAGGGGGAGTGTCAGGAAGGTAAACTGGAGGGAAAAAGCTGGCAGGTGCTGACTGGAAGATAAGCAGAGGGATGTGTGCAGGAGGGTGGAGTTTAGGAACAGGAAGCTCCAGGACTGTCCATGACAATGATTGCACACAGGTGAACTCAACTATTCACTATTATTAACTATTTTGGGATTTATATATAAATGACTGCAAATGAATTCTTCATTGCACACAAAAACATTTATCGCTGTGTGTATATATAAATATGTAAAAAACAAGGTCCACAAATGTGTCTCTGATAAACACAAATATTTCCTGTTGTTAATAAATGTAGTAGGAATCCACAAGTGTATATATTCAAAAGTTTTAACACACCTGGATGTTGTTAAATTTACATTCACACTGTTGTACCTGCATTTGCAGACTACTTTGGACCTCGCTGCATTTGTGTGTAGGTTTGTTGAGACTCCCTTGATTCACAGAGGCATTTTTTTCAAAGGGGATTATTTGTAGCCAATCAGACGGCTTTTTCATGTCAGTCAATCATACAGGTGTAAAGGTTTTATTAAATGGGATCACACAGTGTTACATCTACCTGCCAATCTCCCAGGATGTGGACCTGGCTTTGAAGCCAGTTTGACATGGTGGCCAAAACCCTGTAATAACAACAATGGCATCCATCATGTCATCCCACTGGGCCCAAAAATATATTTTTATTTTACTGAAAAAGACTACTGTAAATCATCAGACACATTTTTTTGAGAGTCACAACCACCATGAAATGACTCCACTTGATCCATTCAGTCCAATAAGATTTGGAAAGTCTATAAGAACTGCTAAATCATTTAATCCCAAATCAAGTTAGTAGAGGACTAACCGGATGTTAGCCAGCTTGGTTAGCAGGATTCTACTGTTCCCACAATGTGAAGAATAATTTCATGCCCAGACGGTTGAAGTTTCTTGGCTTCATGCTCAACTGAGCAAGAGGGCCCCACCTCCACACTGCAGCCAGGTCTCCTTATACATCCATGCTATGAGCAGGTCAGCCTCAGCATGGAGTGTGGTTGTTAGCTGTCCTCTACAGATTGGTGACCACTGTTGTGTCATGCATCATTAAATATGTCTGGTGAGTTTTGAATGCTTGCTAAATTAGTTAGCTAGCTAGTAAAAGGCAGATCCTGGGCTGTCAGCATTACATAGCTAACTTGTTAGCTAACAGTGGTGTTACACGCCCACATCACTAACTGAGCATGCATTCAGATTTCAGATATACATGATGCACGACAGGAGTGCTCGCCTGCCTGTGGGGGGCAGCTAACTACCAGAGTCCATGATGTAACACGTTATGATCCCATTAAATGATACCCTGGAATCACCGTCTACATGACACCCAAATATGTTTTGAATTAAAATGCCAAATTCTTTTAAATATAAATATTTGTGGATTTCTGCATCTTTATCGTTGTGTGCACTGTAAAACAGAGTCATTTATACACTACTCACAAAAAGTTAGGGATATTCGACTTTCAGGTGAAATATATGGAAAATGTAAAAAGTGAATGCTACAGTGATATTATATCATGAAAGTAGGACATTTAAGTAGAAGCATGCAATGGTGATTTTATTCATCTTAAACAATTTATTGAAAGAAGTGGTGGGTATACCACAACAAAACATTTTCAGTGTTTCAATAAATTGGGATGTGGCCAAAGGACGTCCACTCCTCTCCTTTCTGTGACTCTTCCAGTCTCTGTATCACCGTTCCAACCTCCTGATGACTCTGTGACCCTCTAAGCTCAGTGAACACCTCCGTCTGAGGACTTCCTGTTTGAAGCCTCCAGTGTTGAGGTGCTGCTGATCAACTGTTAGGTGTCGTCTTGGTCTCATGATGTCAGAATGTGAACAGCATGATGAGGAGGACTGTTTAAATACCAATTCTAACTGAAGCAGGAAATGTATTGGTCGATTCATGGATCAAACCTGTTGTGAATTTTGCTGTTAAGCTCCTTGTTAGAGAACAGCAACTTGTGCAGAAAGTACTGAAACACTGAACAGTTGGACATGTGCATTCAAAGGTTTAGAGAAGGACACATTAAGTTCACCTGGAAAGGTGAGAATGCATTTTAGG
This sequence comes from Pempheris klunzingeri, assembly GCF_042242105.1. Lineage (NCBI taxonomy): Eukaryota > Metazoa > Chordata > Actinopteri > Acropomatiformes > Pempheridae > Pempheris > Pempheris klunzingeri. The sequence goes on along the minus strand of NC_092033.1, from coordinate 19,322,343 downwards.
TTCATCCTGAAATTTCACCCGAAAGCCCAATATCCCTAACTTTTTGTGAGTAGTGTATATATAAATCCCCAATTACATTTGTGAATCCATCTGTGTGCATCTTGAGACTGATCTGACTTCAAAAGCGTCCTTTCTGGTCTTAAATCCCTGTACAGGTAGCAGAGCCGGCTCTTGGCATAGGCCATATAGGCGGTCGCCTAGGGCGCCACCTGCTGGAGGGGGCACTGCTGCAAGCCCTCAAAAAATAAAATAAAATAAAAACAATAAATAAAATAAATAATAGTAATAATTTGCATCCCCAGCTGGCGCCCTGTCCTCGTGCTCTGTAGCGGTTCCTATTGACTGATGTCAACAAGTCATATTTGTCATATTGATGTTGTCATCATGAAAAGGCCGTCCAAGCCCTCAGCTTTCAGAAAGCGGAGAAAAGAGGAGCCGGAAAAGAGGTCCCAGTGTAGAGGTGTGTCGTCTTTTCTAACATTAAAAAATGCTGTTTGACTTCATTTGTACTAGCTAGAGGCCAGCTAAGTTGAAATAAAGCAAAGCCTAATAGTTCTGCTGTAGATACTGCAGCTACTGTGTAACTATATAAGCTGCAGCTCCATGTGTTGCTTGTACTGTACATTCTAGTTTTATGTTGTCTTGTTTGCACATTCTACTTCTATAAGGCCCGTTGATACCAAGTACAAGTACAAAGTGTTCACCTGCCATAGCACCATCTCCATTTATGTTGAAAGAAAAAAGGAAAACAGATTTGCTGTCACTGGGACTGACTTTGACTTAAACCCACACTGTAACTTTTGTATTCTGTTTTTATATTATATTGCACTGTTTCGTATTGTTTGAACAGAGCACCTTTATATCATGTGGGAGCTGTCAGGACTTTCTAAATATTTGCACACAACCTGAACAGGAGCTCTGGTTTTATTTATGTTATTTATGTTCATTATTTTTTATAGTTATTTATGTTATTCTATTGTGTGTGTGTTTGTGTGTTGGTGTGTTTGATTAACAATTAAACCTTTAAGGTCTGTCATACGGCTGTTGCCCATTAATGTTTGGGGTGGTGTGTGCACGTGGAGGGGTGGGGGGCACTACACCATAATCTCGCCTAGGGCACCAAAATGGCTCGAATGGCAGGAAGTGTACATTTAGATTAGATTGTTTTCTGACTGAAAACAGCCGCCCGCTGCAGTCACACTGATGAGAGCCAAGAGACCAAACCAGAGCTACACAGCTAAAAGATGCCAAAATGCTCCGTACTGCTGAGAGGAACTCCACTTTACACATAGTCATTTGATCCATTGTTAATATGGAAATGTTGAGTGGTGCAGGTTTTCATACAACAGCGTCTTATTTTAACTTTTCAGAACGGGCAGAAAAAGCAGTGAGAGGAACCCTTTCAAAGCACATTGTGGAAGTGATATCACTGCTGCAGCCGAGCCCCCAGGGTTTCCCTTCCCCTGGCGTGTCCGGTCTTCCTGTGGTTTGTTGTGTGTTGTCGATGTGTGTGCCTGTGTGGTAGGTGTGGCGTTCCACTCGCTCTCCCAGCTCCAGTCTGCTGCTCAACACACTCACCTGTTCCAAGTCACACACCTGCTAACAATCACTGCTATGCTGCCGCTTCAGGCACTCTTTGCCAGATTGTCGTTTCTCCATCATTCTCCATCTAACTCTCCCTGCAATAGATCTCCTTCTCAACTACAGTATATCTTCACTGAGTCTGGGTTTGCATTAGGTTTCACCCTTTCCACCAAACATGATAACTAAGACTGGTGTGCATTATGCCTGGAGGTAAAGAGGAGTTTGCCTGTGTCCTATAGTTTTCATGTTGTTTTGCATCCTTTTTTCATTACAAACTGTATAATTATCTAACTGCCATGTTATACTTTATTTTGCAGTTGGGCCACTTCCATCTTTTATTTCTTCTGCATTTGCTGCTATTGAGTGCTGCTTGTCTTATGTCCCAGGTCTTTATTTTCTTGCCTTTTTTAATCCGGGCTGTCCACAGTAGTCACAGAAAGATTTTATGCTTTCTAGAGACCCAAGTCTTATTTCATCTGGTCAGAGTGACTCCTGTGACTTCACCAGCTGACAGGCATAATCACTTTACAGAGGAGGTCTCTGCCCCTGCACCCTTTCCTTCTAAAGATCAATTTAGAAAAGCATTCTATTCCCTGAATATTGATTTCATCCCACCGTTTTGGGACCACATTCATGTTTGCTTCAACACTTCTGCTGATCCATAGTGACTGAATCTAGCTCACATGGGATCATTGTGTTTTATCTGACAGCGTTTTTCTGACTTGCAGATTAATATGATCATGATGCTTATAGTAAAATTGCTCATGCATGAGACATTTGCTTCAGGAAATGACTTGTGAGCCAAGATAGTCACTGGGCCACTTAACATGTACCCATGTCACCTGTCACAAGAAGCCTTACATAAAGGCATTGTACACGTGCTTACACACAAACTGAAATTATTAAAACGTCAGGATTAAGCCCTGATGAACAGGCTGCTAAAAGGCTGAAATCCTCCATCATTTCACCCAATGAAATGAAATTCTCAGGACTGCAAGCAGACTGAACTAAAGACAGTGATGCTAAATCTGTGTTTGCTTTGCTCCCCTGCCCTTGTATTCCTTTAAAATTCATTTAATCTCCCTTTGAATCGGAAAGCCTGTTTTTTTACATGCGTGTCCATGATATGCTCCGCTGTGACCCTCACTGAAATCTGGGCTGCATTCAGAAACCTTATGGTCACGGTACATGTGGTTGCCATGGAAATGGCAACACTCAAAGGTTGCAGAGAAGCCTTTGTTTTATTAAATGGCTGCAAGGAATGACAAAATGCACGTGGGCGTCTGGCGTGAGGGATGTTCGATCAGGTTCTGATGTATTCACAGAGCTTCCTGCTGTGTCGATGTTTTTTTTTTTAATCGAGACAAATTGTTCAGAACGAAGTTGTTGTGTATTCCTTCCCAAGAGTCTGTCCTTTTCACGGACACAGCCAGGGCTTTCATTACCTCTGAAAGCTGCAATATTAGATAAATTCATGAAAAAGCAGATGGTGGCTACAGGCTTCCTGCCTGCAGTCTTCAGTTTGTGCAGTGTTCGGTTTAAAAAGCCAGCGGCATGTAACCGTTTGTCTCTGCCTGTCAATAACTCTTTTGTCTTCCTCACTGAATAAAAAGAGGGCAATTGCTTTTGTTCAGTAGCTATGAATTGTTTTCATGTTATCTGTGCTGTGAAAGAGAAAGACTCTCTGAAGACTGTTGTGGGGGAAAATAGCAGCCTGTTCTAAGTCTTTGTTTAGAGTCAATTGATGTTCAAAAGACTATGGCACATTCATTAACTGTCAGCCAGAGATAGAGCTGGTGTAGGCCATGGAGTGGACATACGCGAATGCAGTGGAGGTAATCTACTACAAGAGAAAAGTGTCTTTATATGAATCAGTTCAATTCTCACAGGAAGGAACTGGCAGGAAATGTGTCCATTATGTAGTAGGAAGTAGGGCAGCTGCTTTTGACTGGAGATCACATATCAGAGGAGCTCAATTATATGAGGTAGACATGGGGGAGAATGAGGTCAGAAGAAACACCTCCCAGAAACGAGAAGAAACAGCTTTGAGTTACACCAGTGAGCTCCTCGTGGCTACTGTGAGACCACTAGTACACCTTTATGTTGATTGTGATTATATTTCCTCATATTTAACATACTAGCAGGACATAACACACACACAATGCAGCACCTGCTCATTGAAACTTTGTTGTACAGCGTCACTAATGGTCAAAACTCCACAGGGTACCTTTAACTTACTCAGACTGTAAATAATGTATTTGTCCGTTCATCCATTAAATGAACCCACTCATCCTGTGCAGGCTCACAGGGATTGGGCATGGATGTATTAAGAGAACTGGACTGTGTCCAAAATCACTCTCTGTTTACTATAAAGTGCACTATATTTAACCTCCACCATTTCAATTGAGTGCAAACTGGATTCACTATATAGTTATTATCACAACAGAGCAAGAGAGGTTGTGTCCAAAGCTCTGTGCTAACAGTCCCACAGGGAGTGAGCGAGTGATGTCACCCAGCTCTGGATACTGTGTTCCCAGTCAGACGCTGGTTTTGAAGGTGTTTTTCCCCTTTCTGTGTTTCCATTTCAATTTTTTATTGAAGCACTATCCTCACAGAGACTGTCCTGCATTTTTACTTACTTATTATTATACAGAATCATTTTTATCCAAAGTGACTTGTGGATACAATTTATGTTATGACATAAGTTATGACCAGCCAACCCTGTCTCACAGAAGTCCATGGACATGAATTTCTATTTTTTGTTGTTGTCCCTGAGCATGAATTTCAAACTAATGTCTATATCTGTCTTTTTTCCTGTCAGTAGGACTTCTGTAGGACCTGAAATAGTCAGGAATAGGTCAAATGAGAAATTCATCCTCAGGTTTTTTGTTAAATTAACAAAAATTTTGTTAAATACTACTTCATGAAATTCCGTGAGACTGGGTTTGACCAGCAGCTTTTATTATTTCTAATTGGTCAGCGTAATCATGTTCTCTTCGTCATTCTGACATGGCGACAAATCAAAATACTACAATACCTGTTAGCCTCGCCATCTGTTGCCATGAAGACAAAGCCACTTAAAGGCAAGAATCAGAGCAGTTGCAAATTCAGAATGTTTCATTGCTGCAGTTGAGAAGAAAACATTACACCATAGTTGCTGAATCCATGTAGGATTGACCCAGAATTTAAAAGTGATTTGGTTTATACAGCAGACTGTGTTTTTAGTGTTTCATGTCACAGAGTTTGAAGCTTGATGTTTTGTTGCTAAAATGCACCATGGGAATAGTAGTTAAGTTCTTCTAAAGTTTTTGTATACACAGGCTTGTATCTGACTTTTTTAAGCTGTTGATCTTTGCTTGTACTGCTGATTCAACAAAGAGCCTGTGGATTCAAACCCAGCACTTTCCTGTTGTGAGGTAACCGCGGCACCACTGTGCCTTCCTGATATAATCAGTTACATATTAATTGAAATATCACCACTCAGTGGAAACACTAGGCAGAATAGATTCCAATGTGCAGTTTGGGGAACAGGAAGGCATACAGTTTTACCAGACAAGTGAGGATTATACGACAGCTTAATGTCATCAAGTTAAAACAGCACTGATTACATTTATTTTGGTGCCATGAGGGAGGTTACCTGTTTGCAGTTTTACCACAATTAAGAGGAAAAAGGCATCTTGAAATATCCACATATAAGAAGACCAGTCAATTTGAACACGACTGTTCCCCTGCTCTAAAGATTTGGCCACATGGAAAACACACAGCTCATTCTCCTCTAAACTAAAGGTGGCTCACCTCTTCTTTATTTTTCACTCTGTCCCCTTCATCGGAGGTGAATCTTGAATCTGTGATTCTTCAGTGATCTTATTCCACAGAAGCACAATACACACCTGATTGCCCAGGCGGAGAGAGAAAAGAGCTTAATACAGAAGGTTGGAGGGAGCTCTGTCTGTGACCTCAACTTACAGCTGCCATCTATGCCACTGAAGCACCCATGATCACAGCAAAGAATGAGCATGATGATAATAAGAGTTTTATACAACCATTAATCATACTCATTTCATTCCCCATCCATACCTAAGAATAAAAGGGGAAAACAGGTCAGGAAGCAGCTTCTAATTGAGAATAGTCATATGAACAGCTGAAACATGGTAGGCTACATTTGCACTTTGAGATTTGTATTCCAAATGAAAAGTGCATTATAAATAAAATGTATTATTATTATTATTATTATCATCACTGGCTGAAGCAATGTGTTGTATAAAAATGGATTTATCAGTGTTCTGTGTGTGTGTATACACACTGTTGCCCATAAAGTCAGAATCAAATGTTTTTTACCTCTTCTCATGAAATGATTGTGACAATGTGATTTATTCTTGATAAAGAAAGTTTATATCTTCTCAACTTTATTGATCAAACTCTTCCAAACATATCACAGTGAAACTTAAACCACAATGAACCTTTGCAGACTGTGTATTCAGGCTTTAACAAGATTGGGGACATTGAACAATTATTCCAACTTTATGGGCAACAGTGTACATAGCACCAAAAGCGGTTCCCCTGTGATAACGAGCCAAAGAACCACTTTTAGTGCTATTTAGCACCGTTATTGGTTAGAGTATAGGTACTGTATTTGTTTATTATATCGCTGAAGAAAAGTTCTATGAACAAAAAGATGTTTCTTCTTCAGTCCAAGTGCAATTAACTGTCTTTGAAATCCACAGAGCTTCCATACCATCAACACAGCATCAGAGAAGTGTGCATAAACAACATGAGCCTTCTCCTCTTTCTCCTCCCACAGTTCAGCTTTGAATTAAACATGCAAAGCATGCTGGGGATGACACTTCAGGAAGGCAGTATGGGATGCAGGGAGACTGAAGACCTCATTAAAACTTTTGCTGCGTTTCCTCAGCCAGAAGTTATCAGATGTGCGTTCATTTCCTACAGTAGGGATCTGATGTGACAGAGAATCTGAACCATGACCTTTGAAAGGGTTCGGCTCCTCCTGGCAACTGGAAGATGTACTTGAAGTTGATTCATCAAAGCTGCCATGTTTGTCCATGCTTGTGTGGAGGACCACATGCCGAGTTTTAAAGGATATGACTAATATCCTATATTTATCTTGTTCTCACCAAATCTCAATTTTATGAAGTCAGAGTTAAAGATGAACCTGCTGCCTGTTGGTTTCTCAAATCACAGCGATCCAGGCCTCATATCTTACTCTGTCAAGATATGATGATGTCCCTGTGCCCTCTGTGTTGTTCAGAGCCAACCCATTTGTTCCTGCTGAAGATGTAAATCATTAAAAACACATTAGAATGTGGTTTTATTTTGTTTCACTTGTCAGTAGGATTCATTTATCACTGGTTTTGGTATACTCATGGGATGTGTTGACAGTAAGAACGAATACAGTCTTATCCTTTAACGTCTCAGCCTGCTGGCTCACCCATCGCAGGCTAAATCAGTGTTCTGGGTTTTTTTTTTCAAAGCACATAAGTACATCATTTAAGTGATCGCAGCATACTGTACTGTAGAAGCAATTAAAATAAAGTGACACAGTTAGTCATAGAGAGAAAGACCTTTGAGACTGGGGAGCAGCCCGAGTGTCCCACACTCATTAAGACTCATCTGCTAGAATCTCAGCTAAGATGGCAGCATGTGGGCAGTGAGTCCTGATGTTTAGTCTTGAATATAAAAATAGTCACAAAGCAAATCACTAATCAAATATGGATTTGAAGAGAAGATATTCCCCGATCAATACAAGGATCAATGCCCTCCTCATATTCCATGCTGTATGAAGACACTGTGCTTGGAGGACGATGCTCAGCTGATGAAGCAAACAACTATTCCTCATGGTGCATCTTTAATGAGGTTTTGCTCTTGAAGAGAATAATTGAGATTGGTGCCTGGGTCAAGGTAAACTGCTCTATTGTCTTCTAAACACACACACACACACACACACACACACACACACACACACACTCTCTCTGAGGAAACACTTGCAGTGGACAAAATGATTCAGCATTGTAAACATTCATGTGTGTCCACCATATTTACACAGATGTGGCAATTAAAGGAGTCTCTGGGCGTGAGTTGCTGGGTTGGGGGTGAAAATATCGTAGAGAAAAGCAAATAGCCCCATGAAACTCCTCATGCGGTAGACTTTCGCTGAAGGCCAGCGCCGAGGTGACACATTGCTATGCAAACAGCGCCCCTTGGTTTTTAATTAAGTGAAACTGCATTGAAACGCGCCATGCATTCAAACCCAGGCCGAACCGCATACTCATCATCAGGGCAAGAATGATGCAATTCGTGCAATTTTATGATTCACTGAATGCAATTACTGGACCTGTCAGTGTTTTGGGCGTCTTTCGCCTGTGATGTATGCAGTGTGCAGACTCAGGCCCTGCTTCCATCCTCTGTCTCTCTGCCATACACAGACATGATGAAGCATACACAGTAGGTGATTAGGAGAATGGTAAATATTTGCTATGTATGGAAATATATTCCATATAGGCCTACTATACCAGCTGCTGATGTTTATGCGTGAGCATCTATTTTTATGATGAATTACTAATTTTTCATGTTTTCATGTTAGTGGTGATGGAAGTTTTTCTGGGTGTAGAGCTGAAAACAGCCTTTACTTATGTAAGCTGAATATCAATGAAGTATTCCAATGAGATTTTCACTATTGGGCAGCATGTTGTTCAGTTTACACATCACAAGCAGCAGTACTCAATCTACACACAGTTCTACAATAGCCCCCTTTCCACCAACATTTCCAGGAACTTTATTACCAGGAATTTATTTACCTGGGTAGAAGAATTCCTGGTAATCTGTGTGGTTTGTGTTTCCACCGCACCTCAAAGTTCCAGAACATTTATTCAAATCATGAACAGAAATGCGGTGTTTTCAACCAATCAGCGTTCTTCAGCACACAGAATCTGAAAAGTTCTACCCCCCTACTAGGTACTTTTTTCAGGGAAAGTTTGAAGTTTCCCTGTTTGATAATTCAACTACAGGAAGTGGCCTATACAGTACATAATGTGTAACATATGCAGCTGATGTACCAGGAATGTGACTAATAAATTAGCACCATGGTAGCATTGAAAAACATGACAAGTGGCTGACGATCCACAGCAGTGATTCATGAAGCCAGAGAACCACAGCAGGAGGACCAGGACCAGGATCCACAGGAACCTGAGAACCACAGCAGGAGAACCAGGACCAGGATCCACAGGAACCAGAGAACCACAGCAGGAGAACCAGGGCCAGGATCCACAGGAACCAGAGAACCACAGCAGGAGGACCAGCACCAGGATCCACAGGAACCAGAGAACCACAGCAGGAGAACCAGGACCAGGGTCCACAGGAACCAGAGAACCACAGCAGGAGAACCAGGGCCAGGATCCACAGGAACCAGAGAACCACAGCAGGAGGACCAGGACCAGGATCCACAGGAACCAGAGAACCACAGCAGGAGAACCAGGACCAGGATCCACAGGAACCTGAGAGATGAGAAAAGCACAGAAAGGCTCCGGGGAAGATACCAAGTTAGTAACAGACATTAAAGAGACATGAAGCATCAGGATGGAGAGGAAGAGGAGGAGAGAGGAGCCCAGTGCATCATGGGAGTCCCCCGGCAGTCTGAGCCTATAGCAGCATAACTAGGGGCTGGTCTAAGGCCTGATCCAGTCCTAAACTATAGGCTTTATCACTAAGGAAGGTTTTTAGTCTACTCTTAAATGTAGAGAGGGTGTCTGCCCCCCCAACCCAGACTGGAAGGAACCCATACAAATTGGCCTTCTGAGAAACAAAGCCACTACAGGCTTGGGCCTTTGTCTTCCTCTGACCCACACACCAGGGAGTCTGGCCACCATTTTGTCTCTAATTGGTCCTCCCACTTTTTTCTTACCTTTTTTGTTATATTTTAATAATATGTCTTATGTTTACTATTCATGCTGTCTTCTTTAATATTGTACAAGAGTGAATACTGCCAACCTCTACTCTGTCAAGTCCTTCAACTAACACGGTCATTTTAGTTGAAGTTAATTATTAATCTTAATACCAAATTGATAGTTTAGTTATTTTAATGAGACTGAATCAGTTAAATTGGGTATCATCCCTCACTTAACGAGGTGGTGCCCCAATCAAAGTGGACTTCACAGTAACTTCAATATAATTATTAATCATCTCTGATGATTAATGGGCTGATGATGAGCATTCCATTTGAAGTAGTGTACATGGAGCTGTAGTAAGAGGAATAGTTCTGAGGGCAGCAAAAGTGTCTTCCTCTAATTGTCCTTCCTCTAATGTGAGCTGCAAATTCTAGAATTTAGGCTTACTCCCCAAACAGCACAAACCATCATCCAAGATAGTGTCAAGTTCACCAAACACATCTCCTGGTCATCACCCTGATGTAGCTTTTCCTTCAGTATTTTAGCACCATGTCAAGTATGTAGCCATCAAGTGAATATTGAAGATCATTTTACCTGGTTCTCATTTTAAAAGTCAGCTGGACACATTGAAAAGTCAACCGCTAGTGCAGCTACAGATGAGAGGCCTGCTTTTGAAATCAAGGACACATTGTTTCAAGGATTTGGTGAATCTGCCACTGTCGGTCCTGTACACTGTACATGTGTTAGAACAGAATACTCGGGTATAGCAACAGTTACTAAGGGGGGGGGGGGGCTCACTGTACGGTCACTTGTTTGAGATTTTAGTCCGTATTCGTTCGTATTAATTTAGTTTCTGCACAATTTGATGGGACTATTCTGAATTATTAGCCAGGCCTTAAAATCATGCTAAAAGGTCATTAAGAAAATCTGAAAGTCATTTATCAGTTGATGAATTTTCTGTCATTCATCCAACAGCGAGTTCCTCGTCTCCATGAGGAGCCGCTCTGCTTAAGCTCCATGACAGGCCTCCATCAAATCTCCATCCATCACATTAAAGTCAGCCAGCATCGTACAATTTACTCCATCAGTCCCAGGAAGAGAGCGATGGGATCACATGCAGGAACGAACTTTTTCTGCAGAATCCAATATATGCAGGGGGGGGGGGGGGGGGGGGGGTTGTAGGCTGCAGACGTGCTTTCTGTCATTCCTCTTCCCTCGCTATTGCACAATCTGAGGTGTGAACTCACTTGAAAACAGAGTGGCCGAGGCAGCTGCCAAGGGCTCTCTCTCTCTCTCTCTCTCTCTCTCTTTCTCTCTCTCTCTCTCTCTCTCTCACTGTCTCTTTCTCTCTCACTATCTATCTCTCTCTGGGGAAGTGGAAACAAGCCAAGGTGAGAGAGAAAATGGGATAATGAGGAGGTGGGAAGAGGAAATAGTCTGTTACTGTCTATTTGTGAAATTGAGAAAGAAAAGACTTACAGAGAGAGAGAGAGAGAGACAGAGAGAGAGAGAGAGGATCATTTACATTCAAACGTAATGATGTTCTATAGCTGGATTGTATTTACAGATTATCTGGATTACATTTACAGCACATAATGTTGTGCTTTGGTACCTTGGGCACCAATAAATAAATATATTAGTCACATTCCTATTGTCAGTGCTGTAGCTGCTGTTAGTGTGTTGGTTGCTAGTGTGTTGTCTCTCTCTTTCTCTCTCTCTCTCTCTGTGTCCAACCTCCACCCAACATTGAACCCCGACAGAAAGCCCCCCCCCTCTGAGCCTGGGTCTGTTCCAGGTTTCTTCCTGTTAAAGGGGAGTTCTTCCTCCACTGTTTCCTAATATAATATCTGATGCTGCTCATGTGGGGATTCTTGAATCCTTCATGTTGAATTCCTGAATCGTTGGGTCTCTCTCTAATTAAAGAGTTTGGTCTAGACCTGCTCCTTATGGTCCGCTATTCCTCACTCTAACTTCTCAACCTCCTCTGCTACTTTGCTCCAGCTTGCATTGCAGACATAAAGTCCCTCAGACTCCTGCATCATCCTTGTTATATGCACAGGGCTATGAGATGCAAGTTTGTTTACTCTGACCATGCTATGCCCACCATAGTGTCAGACCGGCATCCCACCCAACCGCACCAACATCAACAAACGTGCAATCTGAGACCTCTCCTATGTATTGACAGTGACATTTCTCTCACTCCCTTTCGCTCGGCATCTTCAAACAGTTCTGCTTCGTTCATGCTACAAAATGCTCGCTCCATTAACAATGAAGCACTTCTCATCCATGACATCATCACAGACAGGAAAATCGATTTCCTCTGCTTAACCGAACCCTGGTAGAATCAAGTCGTGATTTTAATATCCATGTGGACTCCACCAGCTGCACCTTTGCCTCTGAATTTCTGTCTACTAGACTGCTTCAACATCACACAGCATGTTCGTGGTGCGACCCCCACCAAAGGTCACACACTGGGTCTCGTGTGCTCCACTGGCATTACTCCCCTCCATCTTCAGTGCCTGGACCTTGACTTCTCCGCTCAGCATGCTGTTCTATTTACTGTTATTACCCCCCCCCCCAGGCACTGTGCTAAACGCACCATCACCTTCCGAAGCATCAAATCAGTAAGCATACCAGCCCTAACAATGAAATAGCTACCCACCTGACCTCTACCCTCCATGACTACAATGGATGCTCCGGCAGCCCACTACAACACTGCTCTATCCATCAGCCTGGATTCTCTTTCCCTCCTGAAAACTTGCTTCATCAACAAAAACCCTCATCCACACCTGCATAACCTCCCGTCTTGTTATTGTTATGGTGTCCTGTCTGGGGTTCCCAACAAAGCCCTACTATGGTGCTTTTCCATTACACAGTTTTAGCTCTACTCGGCTTGACTCGACTTGGTTTGGTTGGTTTTCCATTACAGTAGCGTACTACCTCAAAGTGGGTGGGGTCGTCATAGCAAGGTGGCTCGAAACTCCAGTGGCGTAATTTGTATGTGGCACAAACACAACTAAGGACGTGGAGCGTTTGGTTTGTGTGTATCCGTTTACCTCGTTCACAGAAATAATAAAAATGCTCTGTCTGTTTCCAGGGTTTTAAAAACGGCGGGTTTGATTCTTTGAACGAGTCGCTCTCATGACCCATCCAGTGACGTCACTCCCTGGCCAATCAGTGGCCTGCAGTGTGTTGACATCACATTTTCGGCTCGACTCAGCTCGCTTGGAACCCCGGCCGAGTAGGTACTAAAAAAGTACCTGTTACCAGATACTATGCCTAGTGGAAAACCATAAAGACCGAGTCGAGTCGAGCCAAGTCGAGCCGAGTCGAGCCGAGTAGGTACTAGTGGAACATCGCAGACAGGCTCCAGTATGTTCAGAACTCAGCTGCCAGGGTTCTCACTGACACCAAACCCTGTCAGCACATCACCCAAACACTCATCCACCTATACTGACTTCCAATCAGGTACTGCATCAATTACAAAATCCTCCTATTCACATGCAAATGCCTCCATACCTCGCTCCTCAGTACCTCACTGACCTCCTTCAACCGACTGACCACTGACCTCCTTCAACCGACCCCCTGGAATGCTCTCCCTGCTGACATCCGCAACACTCCATCCCATGCACATATTTGAGAGAACACCTTCTGTTCACCACAGCCTACAACCTCTCCTGACTGCTCCTTCCTTTCTCTTCTTACTCTCTATGTAAAGCATCCTTGGGTTTCTTGAAAGGCGCTATATAAATCTAAGCTATTATTTTTGTTCTCTGTTGTTCAGAATCCTGACAATCAATTTTTGCCAAGTGTGTCTATCTGAGCTGTCTGTTTGATTTGTTCTGCTCGGATTGGAGAGCTGACAAATGAATCTGCTGAGCCATTATTTTCCCATAGATGCACCAGTGGTTCTGCCTTACCTTTAGCACTAAGCTCCTCATCATCACACTAACGTTAAAATTTCAATTCAATTCAATTCAATTTATTTGTACAGCCCAATATCACAACAGAGTTGTCTCACAGTGCTTTACAGAGTTCATTGAAATAAACAAGAGACAAAAGATGCACTTGATGGTTACATGTGTGTGATGTCATGCTGAAACTGCATGGCACAGGCGAACAGTATTGCTCTTGTGTTGCAGTTTAGAGCAGCTTAGTTTACGCATTATAAACATCATAATTAACAATGTAAAATCAGACTCATTGTATTTAACATAATACTGTTTAGCTGTACAAAGCCACCAAGACAGAGGTGCATTTTACACTTAAATATACTTATTAGCAAATTTTACGTCTCACTTTTAAAGGAACAAGAGAAAAGGCCTTGTATCCCCCCCAACATGATGTGTGATATGCTATCCTTGGCCTTAGAGGTAAGGCTGGGGAACTGCAGAGGGAAGGTAGTCAGGTGACCATGCTAATATTCGCAGTTTATTTTTGAGTACAGTACTGTTTAATCCATTTCTTACACTTTGTGCTCTTCGTATGCCAAGTATTGCTCTTAATACAGCCTGATTACACCATTTCAGTATGTGTAGACATCCAAAGCTTGACAGGCCTGCTGTGCCTGCAGCACTTCAGTGGCAATGCAGCTAAAAGGGTTTGTTGATTTACTTATCCTGTCATAACAGTTTGAAAATGAATTGGTTCATCTTACTTCTTTTAGAAATGATTTTTAAACATTCTTCTAAAGGGCATTTAAAACAAGACATATTGTATATTGTTCCATTTGAGACAATATATCATAGGGGTTTTAATATTGTCTAGGTTCCACTCTTATGTTAATAGTTTCCCACCAGTCTCATGTCTCAGGTTCATGTGGGGGGGTGGGGGATTTTGTGTAACAAGGTAATTGAGTGGATGGTGGGTATAGAGGCGCTGCTGACTTAACCCGAAACCATTATCCTGTGTTGTTGTGTGTCTGTGTAGTGTAGTGTGTGAGTGGGTTAGAGTGTATAAAGATCACACAGCTGTGTAGAGCACTTTGTAGGCTTGGCCTCTGGCATTAGAGTTAGGCTTCAGAAGTGAGATGTTGAAGGTCATCTACATTATATTTTCAATAGGAGCAGCAGCTATTTGAAGCTGAACAAGAGAATAAGTGACTGCTAACTTTAAGAAATCATTTCAATTTGAAATATGGCTCACATGTACATTTTATACACTTCGGAATATATAAATATATATATAAAGTTGTTGGAAAAACAAGAATGAATGCCGTCAGTTTAGTGTTCTGTGTCGGAACTCATTCATGTGGGACAAAAAAGGGGCTGAGTTACAGTAATGGATGCTTTTTGAGGAGCTTTAAATTAGGGGGTGATCAGGTAGCTGGGATGTAAGCATGATGTAAAGATGGTGGCGTGCAGGTGTTGGCTTGCTGTTACCCCCGGGGGGCGCTACTCCGTGAGTCAGGAAGAGTAGACAGGAGATATGGGACACTGAGACAGAGACTATTGTTGGCAACTTTTTTACAGAGGAAACTTAATACTTTCCCTGCTGCAGCTTTTTGACCTTTATTGAACTTCAGTTTGGGCTTTTCTACAGCAACGCCCTGCTTCACTTTCACACTGATATACTTTCTCAGACCTGGGAGCTGCTCGTGGCTTTGTAACTGTGCATCGCTCATGAACATGTAGAGACTAGATGTTTAAAGTTGTTATTCACTTTTTTAAAGATATGTCCATTGAGTCAGGTCAAAGAGTTAATTTTCATAGAACACATTTAATCACATATATAACTTGTGATTTATTCCGTTTATTATTATTATTTAAGGTCAAGGTCAGTGATCAAGATATTTTGGATTAGGAGTAGAATAAAGTTATCAGCAAGTAAGCAAGTAGCCAGACTGAAGCCAGCAGACGTGCGCTCTGTAGCAGCTGTAATCACACCCAACAGTGACATCACAGTGCACTGACCACACCCTGGGTTACATTTCTACATCACTGCACCAAATAAGAAGTTAAAGCCCTGGAGATCAGCTACTGTTAAATTGCTCTTTCATAAAACGAATAATCAAATTAGAAAACAGAAACAATCATTATCAATAAATAACAGGAACTACAGTCTGCTGCTTGGCATGTTACCATTTACTAATTAGTGCTACACATTAAGTACAGCTGAGGCTGATGGAAATCTCAGTAGGAGTGGGTCTCGTTTTGTGGAAAGAGAGAATATAATGAATAAAATTGCTCCAAGCACTAGTGACAGTGATGGTGAATGCTGCTGGGCAGTAGTCATTTAGGCAACTGACCTTAGGGGTTTGGGACTGGGATGATGGTGGACTTCTTAAAGCATGTGGGAACAGCCTAGAGCACAGAGAGGTTGAAGATGTTTGGAGCCACATGCTTTGAGGGCATGACCTGTGTAAATGATTTACAGGAGCACGTTGGCACGAAGCTTTCATGATGAAAGCAGCCTCCAGTGTAGAGTTTCTTTGTGGTTGGTAACTACTTATAGTTTATCCAGCGCTCGTAGGGTGACGGCATGTGGGGGCATTTAAACAGTGATGCTTTTCAGATCAAGTAGAAGACATTTTTATTGGGGTGCTATAAAGGAATGTCTCTTAATGATTATTCCTTCATTATAATTAACAAGCATTGATCAAAGCAATAAAATGCTTATGCCTTAATTAGCCAGTTATTGGGATCAGTTAAAATTAATGAGGTTATGATTTATTGATGATAAGATGTAACATGTATCTGCTGTAAGGGATAATCTGAAACTCATTAATTATAAAGTGAATCTAGTTGTAGAAACTACGCTCTGAGGTGGGAAGTTGAGTTCAAATAAGGTTTAGAAACTCAAACAGAGTCTGAGTGTTGAAAAGTTGTTGGTGAATTCCCTCCTCAGCTCGTTGCTTTACAGCTCACATTTATCACAAACCTGCAGTGTAAAGATGCTCCGTAATTTACTGCGTGACCTCGACAATAAGAGCCAAAACAAGTCGTGGATATATTGTGTGCATGTGTGAGTGAGAGAGATGCACTTGAATTTCATGCTGGCCAACAGCTACGGCCTGTCAGCTTTGTCGTGTTTGTTTAGTGTTTCAGTGGGAGATTATGGAAGTAGTATAGAGAGTGTGTGTGGTGTCAGCCCCAGAGCTCTGCTGGTTGCAGCCATCACTCATCCACTCAGAGAGTCTGGAAGCGCCTCAATAGGGCACACACACACACACACACTCATCCCCGCACAGTGTCCATGTGTCTGCATGATGCTCAGGGTAAGGGCACCACCACAAACAGCATCGGACGCAGCAGAGCCGACCCAGGCAGGCTGTGGTGGCGCAGAGTGCAGGAGAACCTAATGTGTTTTGATAGTCGCTCAGGGCTGAACTGGGAACAAAGGCGAGCAGTGACTGGGAAACACTGCAACCACACTCAGTTTGTTGGCTAGTTTTAGGAGAACAGCTGTCTTTTTGGCTTTCTGTCAACTGAGTAGGCTTATGTGCACACCAGCAGTCCCATTTCAGGGAGTTAACCCCTGAAAGGCACCATAAGATATTTCCTGACCTGCAACCAAGAATTATCACAATACATCTGCAGGAGGGTCACAGGATTAATAATCAATACTTCTCCACCAGGAGGCAAATCATTGATGTGTGCTTGTGGAAAAACTTCAGAATCCAATCCAGTAGTCGGCTGCCAAACAGGGAGCTTTAAAAAGTGAGAAACAAGCAAATTCATGCCCTCTGATAGCAGTTTGATTTTCAGCTTATCTTATTCAGTTAACGCTGTTTTGCAGCTGGTCAGATTTCATAATTGACCCGTACTTTTCAAAAAATAAAACAGACGTTCACTGAAGGAGTGTCGATAAGTTCTACGTCAAGTTGATTTCTTGCTCTAATTAAGTGAATGGAGAAAAATGGCTGTCTTGACAGTAGTAAAGGCATGAAAACAGAACACAAACGTATTGGACAGACCAAACACCATACTGACTTACATGTAGCTATTCACAGAGCTTATGTCATGAGGTTAAAAAAGCACTTTGCCCAGAATTTGGTGCTAAAATTAGCTTGATAGAATTCCGTGAATTTATGTGTTTATGACCTTTCATGGCAATTTGAACCATACGTTATGAGATAAACTAAACACTGCGGAAGAGGTTGCCCACTTAAAATTCCATTGAAATGATAAAGGAGGAAAGGAGCTGCATGATAAAAGTTTCACGTTATGTTGAGTTTTAATTGGTGCAATGAATCTTTCATGTTTTTAGATATCAGGTTGCATATGGAAATGGCACTCCTCAGGTCACTGATTTTGGAAAATTTAGATTTGGAAAATGGTGGTGATGGTGATGCCGGGTAAAAATTTTTATAAACTGAAGGATTAAATGTATCTTTGGGGTTGAAAAAACATTCTACTTCATAGGCTAAATGATCCATACAGAAACTCATTGGATTATCTAAAAACATGACAAATCTGGGCAGTCAGTCATGAGAGCATTTTGGAGATACATAGTTTTCACAGAACATTGACCAGTTATGGTGTTTACTGATTGCGGTCACTGCTTTAATACATTAAGATTCAAGATTCAAGATTCAAGATGCACCTTTATTCATCCCCCAAAGGGGAAATTCGCATATACACAACAGCTACATTCAGAAAAATTTACAGTGAAAGAAAAGGAAATTTTAAAAAGAAATTTAGTTAGAAAATAAAATAAATACCAACATATAAAATATATTGCAAATGTACAAAAAATACAAAAGAATGTACAAGAATAAAATATAGTGCAAATATACAAAATGTACACAGGTGAATAGTGCAAATTTACAAAAGTGAGCTATTGTGGTTATGATAAAACGGTAGCAGTCTCTGCCGTCAGGAGGTTCTGGGTGCTGCAGTGTTGTGCAGTCTTGATGGCTGATGGTATAAAGGAGCCGCCCAGACGCTTTGAGGCTCTTGGTTGGAGGAATCTGTGGCTGAACATGCTCCTGAGCTTCCTCAGCTCGGCGTGGAGGGGATGAGAGTGTCCATGTCCATGATCGCCTTCAGCTTTCCTCTCATCCTCTTCTCCATTGCTGCCTCCACGCTGCCCAGTTCCATCCCCACCACAGAGCTGGCCTTCCTGACAAGCTTGTTGAGTTTGTTGGTGCCACAGCTCCCGATGCCACCCCCAAAGGTGCTGTTCATTGTAATATTCTGTATCTACTAAAACACGTGCATGCATTGCACATGCACTGCAAAAGAAGCAAACAGGCTTTGAGATGTGGGCCTGCCTCCAATCTCTGCATGGAAACACCAAACATGCATTCAACTTTCCCACTGGGTTTTTTGAGTTTTTCCTTCCCGAAGAAGGAGGGTCATAAAGGGCAGGTGATGCCTCGGACTGATCCACCGGACTGATCCATTGGCCTCATCGACTGCTGGACTCTTTATTAGATTGTTTGTTCGCTTACACTTGTTTATTTCAGTGAACTTTGTAAAGCACTGTGAGACACTCTGTTGTGATATTGGGCTATACAAATAAAATTGAATTGAATTGAATTGAATTGAACTGCCAGTATATTCGGTACATCAAGCTCCTCTTCCATTCTCTTGCCTCTTATTGGGAGAGTGAGGCAGGGACACCCTGGTTATAGTACATATACAAGTATAAAAGAGACATGAGAAAAATTAGAAAGTCACAGTATACATCAACAATTTCCAACATCACACAGGCCAAGGGACAGCATCAAAGACAACAACTGCATTCACATGCACCATGTCAGTCAACAGAGATTTAAATTAATAGAAAGGGATTAGCTTGTCTAGTTTTACAAGCTTCTTCAGATTGTTCCCTGTGGACCTTAATATTTAAAAGCAAGTCTCTCAGTTTCAGTGCTGACATTTTCAAGGACTAAATAGTCTTGAGTCCTAGTGCAGTGTGTAGATACAATATGCAGTGATCTGTTCTAAACCCATCCCTGGTTATAAACCTGAGGGCAGTATAATAGAATGCATCAAGAGGTTTGAGTGCAGAGGCTGGAGTGTGCATGCAGGCTATATGGCATCACCATAATCCATAACTAATGAAAAGGTTGTCTGAACAATTTGCTCTCTGCAATTCTGGGAGATATCTGCTCTATTTCTTTATGAGAACAACAATTTTGCTTTTGAAGACATTGTCAGTTCATTCAAATGAGTCTTTCAGCAGAGCTTGTCATCAAGCCAGAAACCAAGGTATTGATAAGAAGATACCTTTTCAATTAGGGTCCCAATGTTCACTTTTTAAAAATAATTAAAGATTGATTAAACTTTGCTGTCCAACACAGAAGTCAAGGAGCTGCATGAGCAATATAGGGCACTGTTGTATAGGAAATTGCATTGTTTGCATACAATAATATGCAAACGATGAATAATAGTGGTCCTACAATAGAACCCTGTGGCACACCCTGAATTAACACAGAAAGCCATCAGCCGCTACAACTTGTTTTCCACCACTGAAAAACCAATTGCATGACTTTTCATCAAATCCTATTGATTCTAGTTGTTTCAGAAAAATCTGATCATCAACAGTATCGAAAGCCTTGGATATCCTGGTTATAATGTAATGCAGGAGCAACATCATTCAAAACTTTTGATGCTGCTATCACAGTACTATAGCCAGGCCTAAAACAAGATAGATAAGATTTTAAAAAGGAGTGTTAAGATAAAAAACTTTTACCTGATCTCAAGCACTTCAGCCAAACATTATAGTTTAGAAATTGGACAGTAATTATTGAACTCCCCTTAATGCAGAGGTACAACGTAGGCTGTCCTCCAAGAATCAGGGATGTCACTACAGTCAGATTAAAAAAACATAAAATTAAATGAAAGTGTAATTAAGTTTTATAAAAGTGGCACTGCCAATAATAAAAAGCTTTGGCTTATCAGGCCCAGTTGATCTTTTAGGATTGGTGGACCAAAGCTCTGTAGAAGGCTTCAGAGAAAAGGTCTGAGTGCCAGTATGAAACCCCCACATCCAACTTTCTCTCTCCCCCTCTCTCTCCCTCTCATATACTCATATAGACACACACATTATTTCCTCCTGGGACTGATGATAGCTTCCTCTCTGGCACCCAGCAGCGTCCCCCCTGCTGTCATGCCAGTAATTAGACAACCTTCTCAAGGTCAGGGCTGTTTCAGTAAAACATGACAAACAACTGCCCGTGTTAACACACCAGTCAGTTGAATATCAGAGGTTTCAGAAGTTACACTGGGCTCTGTGGGGGCTGCACCATCGTGTTGCTCCAGCAAATAGATTTATACAACTTTATTATTTTAAAAATAAAATCAGTAAAAGTTAGGAGGCAAACACTTGCTCACTTAGTTCTACTTAGGCCCACCTCAGCTTGACTGACAGCATCTATCTATCTAGCGTTCTGCTTGTATGCAGACATCAGTCACTTCATTATGTGCTGGAACATCACTGTGTGTGGGTGTGTGGTGAAGATGACTAGCTGTTTATTTGTACTTAATGAATACTTTTTTGTACAATAAACACAATATGCTTTAAGCTAGTGGCTACACACTGCAATTACTACTGACGCTTCACTAAAGCCTGCCAGAGAAATTCAGGCTGCTGTTTTACTTCATTTCTATATGGCCTGAAAATCATGGCAACTATCCCACAATTCATGCTTCTCTCACTGGGCCTTGGTGAAGTGAGTTAGCTATGTACTAGGTGGTTGAAAATTCTTCCCTTCACTCACATATCAGCATCAACTCTTTCCTACACCTGACCAGACCTTAGCCTGTATACTGGATGAACTCACCCCATGCTGCACGGTTAATGGTCCCTAAGCCTTCAGTTTTAAATCTAAAACATATTTAAAAGAAAAGGCAAGTGTTCTATAACTCTACACTGAGTTGTCTCTTGTATGAATAATAATGTAGTTATCCTTGAGGAAATACTGAGGTTCTCAATAATGTTCTCACTACAACCCTCCCACATTGTTTAATGAACCTGGCTCCATTCCTGGGACCACTCCATTAACTGCACCTATACTAGCTGAAGTGAATGCATACATGAGCACTTCAGAAAATGTAACGTGTTAAGGTGCTGTGTATTCTGCTTTGTGCTTGAACTATATTTCTGTCAGTATATATTCAGACAAAATCATTTATCAAGAAAAAATCAACTGGTCATGCATGATGAGGCTGAAATAGTGTCTATTCCATGTATCACATCTTCATGTGTTCAAGACTTAGTTTCCATGCAAGATACATTTTGTTGATGAAAGGGTGGATGCCCATCAAGAGTCACTCCTACAGATTCATCAGGGAAATAGATGGACACAGTCTCATTGGTTGCTACATGCATGGTTAGTTGAGTACACCAGAATTTTTAGAAAGGTAACATTAGATGGAAGCTAAGTGAAAATACAAGTGCTAACTGTGGAGAGGGCTTCTATAACAAAGTCAAGCTCTGCTGTATCCAACAAGAAATTAGTAAAAATTAAAAATAAGAATTAGCTTGCTAGAATTAGAATCACCACCTTATCGTGGTGGGGAGGATTGTGCACCTCTGTGAGCCTGGCAGCTGTGTTGTCTACAGGCTATAGGTCCTGGTAGGGTAACCCCAAGCAAAGTGGTTCCCATGGGAGAGGACAGACTATCGGCCATTCAAAAAACCCCTGCATGAAGTGGAGCCAAGAGAACAGTGTTCCTTTGCCGGGATTAGGGAAATCGGGGGCCCCTCGTGTAGCAAGACCTGGGAGGGGAGCTTTCCTCTCCTTATTTTATCAGTCCGTGGAAGTCTGGAGGTGTAATTGCATGTTCAGGTGTACTAGATATGTGATATATATTCAGTACACACACACACACACACACACACACACACACACACACACACTATCTAATTTTATAATGGGTGAAAATTAATTCTAATGATATTTTACAGAAAATATAGGAGCCATTAGGCTGCCGAGGTGGTGCCCAGCAAACAATATGGGCTTCATAGATAATTGGCTTGGCATCGTCTTTCTGGGGAAGACCTGGTCTGATTAGAAGAGACGGCATCCATCCCACTTTGGAAGGAGCAGCGCTCTAATCTAGAAATCTGAAGATTATTAGTCCCAAAATTTGACAATCCAGAGTTGAGACCAGGAGGCAGAGCTGCAGTCTTACAGGCTTCTCTGCACCTCCATTAGAACAGTCACCCACCCAACATCCCAGAGAGACTGTGTCCATCCCCCGACCATTCAAATAATTTAAACCTATTAAGTCTTAAGTAAACAGAGGAGAAGTTCTGCCCCAAAACGGATGAATTGCCTATTCCAGGTTGGGATTTACCAGTAGGTCTATGTTCCAATCCTCACCTATGGTCATGAGCTCTGAGTAATGACCCAAAGAATGAAAGGAGTTTCCTCCGTAGGGTATCTGGGTTCAGTTTTAGAGACAGGGTGAGGTGCTCGGACACCCGGGAGGAGCTCAGAGTAGAACCGCTGCTCCTTCACATCGAAAGGAGCCAGTTGAGGTGGTTCGGACATCTGGTCTCCTGGGCACTTCCTTTGGAGGCTTGCTGGGCATGTGCCACCAGAGGGAGACCCCGAGGCAGACCCAGAACTCACCGGAGGGATTATACACCGATCAGGTATAACATTATGACCACCTGCCTAATATTGTGTTGGTCCCCCTTTTGCTGCCAAAAAAGCCCTGACCCATCGAGGCATGGACTCCACTAGACACCTGAAGGTGTGCTGTGGTATCTTGCACCAAGATGTTAGCAGCAGATCTTTTAAGTCCTGTAAGTTGCGAGGTGGGGCCTCCATGGATCGGATGGATCTTGTTTGTCCAGCACATCCCACAGATGCTCGATTGAGATCTGGGGAATTTGGAGGCCAAGTCAACACCTCAAACTCGTTGTTGTGCTCCTCAAACTATTCCTGAACCACTTTAGCTTTGTGGCAGGGCACATTATCCTGCTGAAAGAGGCCACAGCCATCAGGGAATACTGTTTCCATGAAAGGGTGTACATGGTCTGCAACAATGCTTAGGTAGGTGGTACGTGTCAAAGTAACATCCTCATGGATGGCAGGACCCAAGGTTTCCCAGCAGAACGTTGCCCAAAGCATCACAGGCTTGCCTTCTTCCCATAGTGCATCCTGGTGCCATGTGTTCCCCAGGTAAGCCACGCACAGCCATCCACGTGATGTAAAAGAAAATGTGATTCATCAGACCAGGCCACCTTCTTCCATTGCTCCGTGGTCCAGTTCTGATGCCCATTGTTGGCGCTTTCAGCAGTGGACAGTGGACACACTGGTCTGTGACTATGCAGCCCTATACGCAACAAACTGCGATGCACTGTGTATTCTGACACCTTTCTATCAGAAGCAGTATTAACTTCTTCAGCAGTTTGAGCTGCAGTAGCTCGTCTGTTGGATTGGACCACACGGGCCAGCCTTCGCTCCCCATGTGCATCAATGAGCCTTGGCCGCCCATGATCCTGTCACCATTTCACCACTGTTCCTTCCTTAGACCACTTTTGATAGATACTGACCACTGCAGACCGGGAACCCCCACAAGAGCTGCAGTTTTGGAGAACCTCTGACCCAGTCGTCTAGTTTTAAGTTCTAATTTGGCCCTTGTCAAACTAGTTCAAATCCTTACGCTTGCCCATTTTTCCTGCTTCTAACACATCAACTTTGAGGACAAAATGTTCACTTGTTGCCTAATATATCCCACCCTCTCACAGGTGCCATGATGAAGAGGTAATCAGTGTTATTCTCTTCACCTGTCAGTGGTCATAATGTTATGCCTGATTGGTGTATATCTCATCTCATCTGGAATGGGAACGCCTTAGGATCCCCCAGGAGGAACTGGAAAGTGTTGCTCGGTAGGAGGATGTCTGGAGTGCCTTTTATGACCTGTTGCCACCACGACTCGATAAGCGAAAGATAATTGAAGAATGGATGGAGTATTTAGCCAATGCCAGTTATTCATGCATGCTGTTTTGCTCTGTGTATTAAGGCCTCAGTATGTAAGTCAAGAACTTATCAGATGGTCTAGCAGTGTTTGAAACCTCCAACATAACATTTAGATAAGATGAGATAAGATATTCCTTTATTAGTCCCATGACGGGGAAATTTACAATGTCACAGCAGACAGGAGATATAAAAGAATACGTACATATGCGGTAGACGTATAGCTAACACAAAACTCAGTAGTCGGTTCTCCATGTTGAGTGTTTTTTATAGAATTTTACAGAAGCTTTACATTGGATAATGAAAGCATAAAAACAGCTACAGCGACAATGAAGTGTGTGCAACTACATAATCCAACTATCACAACATTACCGTCTCAACAGCCCATATATGTATTTCATATTTTGATTTCCCGGGGGATTCTCGGTCTGCTTCATGAAATACAGAAACAAGAGGAAAAAGGCGAGAGACTCGCTGGAAATAATAGTGAATAAGCACAAATGGTCCAGCAGTCAAATTTGCACAAATCTTTTACCAGTTTCCAGAGGAGGTATGTAACAGATAAGGTATGTGGATTATATGATGAGTAACCTTAACATATAATCTAGTGCATATTTACATGTAGTAGCTTGTAGTAAATCAGCATGGGCAAGCATAGGCTGCTTGTGGATTTACTTAGCCAGTGACATGACAAGAACAAAATGCTTGAATGTTGCCTGAATGAGACAGTGGTGTACAGCCAGGATCACTCTACGACAGCAGGCTTCTGCTCCTTGGTCACTTTCAATATGTCAATACTTAATCTATGTTCTACCTATGATGAACACGTCACCATTCTACTGTGACTACAGTTCAGCTGATGATTCACTCCTATGCCCCGGGAGGAAGACTCAGGCTGGCCGGCAAGATGATCAGCTGAGACTCGTTAAAAGAATGAAACATTTGCAGGTCATTTTCATTCAGCCTCAAGGAGCAGGCTGCAGCTGTTAAGACCATGTATTAAAATTCTGCGCTGCTCCAAGTGCTTACTGGCACGATTATTCCACATAAAGAGGAAATGGCCTCATAAACTAACTTTATTTCAGGGTCCATAAAATTGCTGGCCTGTGGGACTGTGTGTGATGAGCAGCACAGTTAACTTAAGAAGCAGTCAGGTGCACCTTGAACTGTCTCAGTCGTCAGTAGAGCAGCCCTGGGCTCACGGATGGGCTGATAATTTTACCCAACACAGCTGAACCTGTCGACCGCATCGATCCCCGTGTCCATCACTTGGAGGCTGCAGCTGCGCTCTGTTTGCTCAGAACTGAACCACTCACTTTCTTCACAGGGTCACTGCCATGTTCTTGGCCAGTTGTTGTACTGTATTTATCAATTTTCTCTCACTTTTGCTTAAGAAAATAAAAAACGTACTCACAAAGTTACACTTAGCTAGTTAATGGGTTTATGAGCGTAAATCTATGCACCCTAGTTGAAGCCACAACATCAGTGCCTTAAAATGCAATCATTTTATTGACCACTAGGTCTGGTTCCCAGAAGACCTAAAACCTGCAGTAAAGTGATAGAAACACACCTTCTCCCTGGGAATGTTATTATATCTTTTCAGTAGGACTTTTTATTTTCAGAAAATAATTTTGCTTGTATGACAAAATATCCTTAATGCAAATGTCTGCATACTAGCTTTTTCAGTACACTAAAGGGCATGTCATAGTCTTCTTTTGTGAGTAAAAGGGTTTGATAAAGCTAACATAATACAAGACGGAGTCTGATGTCCTCGAACTTTCTTCAGCTCTCTACTCAGGCATGGAACAGATGTCTTTTTCCTGGTTTGATACTTGCATGCCAATTGTATTGATATGTATTCTAATTCATTTCTTTAACAGTAGACCATGGGAAAAAGTTGAATCTTACACGTGTAGAGACTGTAGTTCACGAGGCATGTTTCCAAAATCAATATCCATTGCAGCTCAGGGGTAGAGTGGGTCATCCATCAATTGGAAGGCCGGTCAAAGTGTCCTGAAGACACTGAAACCCAACTTACTCCATAAAAGAACAGTCTCCTCCAACTTAGGTTCCTCCTGATGAATGAATGTGTGAATGAGGCTATGATGTAAAAGTGCTTTGAGTGGTTGAAATGACTAGAAAGGAGCTACACAAATACAGACCATTTACCATGTGTCAGTCTGTCTCTCTAACTTTAATTTCAGGTGAATAAAATATACAGCGGGTAAAATAAGTATTGAACATGTGACCGTTTTTCTCAGTAAATATATTCCTAAAGGTGCAAGTGACAATTTTCACCAGCTGTTGGTAACAACCTATGTAATCCTCACATGCAAAGAAATCAAACCATAGATGTCCATAAATTAAGTTATGTGTAATAATGTGAAATGACACAGGGGAAAAGTATTGAACACACTTACTGAAATGTATTTAATACTTTGTACAAAAGCCTTTGTTGGTAATGACAGCTTCAAGATGCCTCCTGTATGGACAAACTAGTCGCATGCACTGCTCAGGTGTGATTCTGGCCCATTCTTCCACACAAACAGTCTTCAAATCTTGAAGGTTCCGTGGGCCTCTTCTATGAACTCTGATCTTTAGTTCCTTCCATAGATTTTCAATTGGATTCAAGTCAGGTGATTGGCTGGGCCATTCTAGCAGCTTTATTTTGAAAGTGAAAATTTCATGTCAGTAGCACCTGTTCAATACTTATTTTACCCGCTGTATGTGTGCTACATTCAGCTGTCCCTGCTCATCAAGCTAGCTACAGTGTTAGGGTTAGCCAACATTTAGCTTTTTCTGAACCACTGGGTAGTTTATTCAACCATTATTAATCTGGGGGGGTGATCAGCAAGTTTCTCTGTGCTGGCGCCGCTGAGTGCTCCCAATGCGTGAATGACATAATTAAACTCAGTGAGCAATGAAATGCCTGGAAAAAAAAATGAACAGTGGTAACAGGGGGAGAGGGGGCCACTGGACAATAAACAGCCCCCTCTCTGGTGGGGTGGTGGCATAAATATACCTACCATGAGCTGGCACAGAATTATCCACAAATGTCATCGTTGGTGTGTCACTGAATGCAGAGCTCTGAGCGCAGCGGGGGGGCAGTGTTTGAGTGTTTTTAGATACACATACTTTGGATGTAAATGTGGGGGTGCAGGTTATATCGCAGTACTAAAGTGAATCGGTCTTTTTTCCTACCCCGTAGCATCCACTGGCTCCTGGCCTGACCTTTGACCCCTGCTCACAGCATCCAGGGTCCTTACTGCTTCAGCTGCAGTGTCCCCCACAGCTATTGCATGTGATGTAGTTATGATTCTCAAAATAATTTTTCTATTAGCAGGTATCTCTTGGTGTGTGTGTGTGTGAAAGAGAGAGAGAGAGAAAGAGAGAGAGAGAGAACTGAGATGCATTTCAAAAAAATTCCTTTTCTCTTGATTCACTAATTGAATTGATGTTAGTTTTTGATCCCACCTTAGTCCCAATGCAGAAGTTTGGATCATCTGCTTCTGACAAAGATGCTGTTGTGAGGAGCAGGGATGGAACGGGATAAGACCGTTCTGTGAAGGATGAGGACTCATTTATGTCTTCAGGTCACTTCAAAACAGCACTTCGGCTAAACAGATTATACTCAGGTGCCCCTCTGGTGGGATATTAGGGCAAAATTAGACATGGAGGTTTGCCCTATATGACCAAGACATATTTGGAAAAATAACGTTTCAAGGGCACCAGACAGTGATACCCACCTATGACTCAACACGGAGCAGTGAAACCATGAGACCACAGGGCTGCTGTTACAACTAGATACAAGGCTGAGTCACATACCACAGCAGCACTCCAGTCCAAATGATCACAGTCTGGGTCTTTCTATTTCTAATCTTTATTTTCAATTTCTTACTATCCATATTGTTCAAGCACAGGGAACTCCCTGGTCCTGTTGATGCTGTGGGTGTTTGGCTCAGTTAAAATACCGTTTCAAGTCTTACTGTTGTAGTGAACTGTTGCAGACTGGATTGTGAATGCTCTGCTATCTCTTCCCACCCAGCTACACATTGTTCCCCACACCAGGCTCCACTCAGAATTACAGCAGTTTCTGTGATTTATGAGCAAATTGCGCTGTAGTCTACCTTCTGAATTTATGCTGATAGCTCATGGGACCAATTCAACTCAGGTTGTGGAGGGGGGTAAAAAGCCCCGGCTCCTGCTTTCCTATTACATGGTAAATCTCCAGAGAATGAGACAGAGGCATGCGAGTCAGCAGAAACCCTGATCTTCTGAAAGCAGCAATTTATATGCACATGGTTGCTGTATCATAGAGTTTTCACTTTTAATTGCCACTTGAATGAGCCTATATGTGCCTGAAGAGACTGTGCATGTGCCAGTGTTGTTCTGATCATATGACTTTGATAACCAGAGGATCCTGGTTTCCCTGTGGAGTCAGAACCTAAAGGGAAAACTGTGGCTAAAAGTGGAATGATTGTGATGCAAATAACCTGATGAGCTTATTTCCTCTGCAGATGAAATTCACAGTGCAGAGAAAATGTCTAACTTGTAAAAGACAAATAGAATAGTTTGGGATAAGAACATATTGTGAATCGTTGCCCTGGTCCACTGATTAGCAGCACCACATTTATTCTGCCTGTGATTTTCAATACCAACAACGCTGTTCAAGTCCCATGGTGCACCTGTGCTGTAATCCATAGGCTCAGTCATCCTCTGTCATCAGGCTGACAGAGCAGAGCAACAGCTGACAGAGCAATTTACAGTTCCATAATTATTAAGCCAGACGGGCTAAGAACCTTCATCTTCCTTTGTGTAAAAAGTCTTGCTGTCAGTTTTCCATCAAATGTCCTGGATATAATACATATCAATAATACATTGTGGAATGAAAATGGACATGTAATGGATTCTTCAGTGTCATTGTGTTTGTATCAAAAGAGACTCAGAAATAATCCATCCAAACCTTCTCTGTATTAGCAAGACTTTGATACACTTATTTCATATGTGCAATTTTTGAACAGTAGCATTAAAAATGTAATTTGTATGTTTTGTGTAGTGGGGGTTTGGGTTTGGTTTTTCCATGTGAGCCAGTTTCTAGCACACCTCAACACTCTTTTGACATTTCTGTCATGTGTTTCGTTTCCATCCATGAAATTGAACATGAACAAATAAAAACACAAATGTTTCATCAAAAAATCCTGCACACATTTTGATGGTACATGCTGAAAATGATTCAACATCATTTACTGATTCACTTTGGGCCATTTTATTGGCCAAACAATTTGTTTTATATTTCAGCCCCCCCCCCACTCAAGATATTGTTTTGTCTTCCCTTGTCACACGTTGTTGGCCAATGTGATGTATTGTCCAAGCAGACATCCTGATCTGGAATGGGAGCTGCTTCTTCCCACCACTGGTTCGCCCTCTCTTCTTGCTTTCTTTTTTTGGATTTGCACAGACTTTGTGCAATTTGGGATTTGAATGCATACAAGCACATGTGCTCGCTTTCTGTCATCCCATTCTCAGTGCTGTCCCGTCTGTAGAGCAGCCAGCATGTCACCACTGCCATGTCTATCAAATGAAAGACAAGGCGATGGTACCACTTTTTTGACCTGACGTTGATGCGATACAGTGCAATCAGTGAATCCAGCAAGTCAACACCTCCCATGTGTTGACTGTATGTGATTGGACCGGGTGCCAGACATGGGACCTTGATCGTTCTCTTTTGGCTTCTGTCCCATCTGTTCAAATGGGAGGGCACCTACGTAGCTACTGAGGAAGGTGACTGACCTGTTGTCATACCATTTTACTGCATGCAGCTGTGTATCTCCAACATTGGCAGTTTTTCCCTGGAAGGATCCATGACCATATCTTTTCAGATCAGCATCTGACATCATGGAACTGCCTGGCAAGCAATTAGAGCGCACTGTACCAAGACAGTGAATGCCTTGCTGAGACAGTGAAAGCATCAGAGGGACTGAGCTAAACCAGTTGTCAAAGAACAGCTAGACATTTTTGTTCTTTGGTATTGGCTCTGCGAGGCGCAGTATCACATTCCCACTTGCCCCTACATCTGGAAGCTCAGGTGGATGGACAGCTTTCCCGGAGTGAACTTCAAAATTGTGTGGAACGCCATCTGATCCAGCACAGACTAATATTTTGAAACCCCATTTTCTTGGTTTACTGGGTAGGTACTGCTTGAATTTGCTCTTGCCCTTAAATGGCACCATTTGCTCATCCACACACAATGTCTCTTGCATAGGAAGCTGTGTCAGCTTCATGACGATGTGATTTAGGAGAGGCCGAATCTCGTACAGCTCATCATGGTCACCCATCTCTCTTGCGGGCTGGCAACTGTTGTAGCTGAAACAGAGAAATCTTTTGATGGCCTCCCAGCTGTGTGCAAGAGGCATCACATCAGCAACGGGTGAAATGTGGTTCCAAAACATGCAGGTGGCTGGAAGACCAAATAATGACATGTACAGCACAGTGCCAAGGAACCGTTCAAGTTCTTGAACAGTAAGGTTGAGAGGCTTTGCAGGATTGCACTGGATGCTGTGCAGGTTTGACTCATGAACAATTAGCTCAAGGGTTAGGGTTAGTCAGAGTCGTCAGAGAGAAGAGCTTTAAAATACTGGTATGGAGACAGAATGTCACTGGCTGCTGGAGCAATATGTAACCATTCAGGCTGCACTTGGAAGGCAGTGCTGTAACATGTTTTCCATCGAGGGGTTTTGGAAGAACTGCTGTCATCTTCAGACGGATTGTCATTGTCATCTTCTTGTTCATCTTCACTGTCACTGGTATCTTGAGTGTCTATAAAACATATATAAAAAGTAAGCTCTCGATGCTAATGAAAATACAACCAGAACAACTACAGCTATGCTGTCTGCTTTAGGAAATTAAAACCCTATTTTTCTGTTC
Source organism: Pempheris klunzingeri (assembly GCF_042242105.1). Lineage (NCBI taxonomy): Eukaryota > Metazoa > Chordata > Actinopteri > Acropomatiformes > Pempheridae > Pempheris > Pempheris klunzingeri. Next base: position 19,291,056 of record NC_092033.1, on the reverse strand, counting down.
TCCTCAAACCTTTCTCTTCACTCCACTCTTCCTCACTGTCATCGCTGTCTATGTCACTGTCCTCACTGTCAGATGGGATTTCCCTAACATGCCGATCCTGCTCTGTCCTCCCATAGAACAACCTCACGTCCATTTTTCTGTCAAAATGAGTTATAAGTAAAATTCAATAGGAATAAAAAATACTATTGCATTTACAGCTAGTTTTGTGCACAAATACATGAAATAATATATGATTACATTCAAACACACTGTTAGCAAAGTCTCCCTCAAGAGGTACCCCTTATCGCACAACGTTGCCCTGATGCAACGAAAAGAAAAACTGAATTTCTTAGCATGCAAAATGAAAAATAATTCATAAAACCTGACAAAAACCCTCTCTACAACTTCATACAAACACATCTATTTTTTATTTACAGTTTATGTCATTTTAAGTATGATTATTAGGGCAAATATTCTTAACTTCTTCTCACACCATGTGCTCCTGTGACCGTGTGTCAAGAAAAGGATGTCCCGCCTTCAAATCATGCTTGATAGTGACACATCTTTAATTTAAAACTGGTTGGTTGGCATCATTTAAGTTCACATGTACTGGGCATGGGGCTTTGAAAAACGTTCTGTTGCCCAAGGACAACGGTGTGCTGTAGCTGACTGCCGAGGTAGTTTCATGTGAGATAGTGTTGTTGCAGAAATAAGTACCAAAGCCAAACGTCACCATAAATGTTTCAGTAAACATCATTTATGCTGAGCTAAAGCTTCAGTCCCTGGGTTCCCACAATGAACGCAGTGATAAAGTTTTAAGTGATTTCTTTTAATTAATATGAGTATTAACAGTAGACATGTTTATTTCACATGCACTGATCTTTTCATGAAGTGTGATGATGATGAGATTTGAGTGGGATTAACCTGAACTCCTATTGTTGAGGACAAGAGCTGAAAATGTTTGGGTGGTGGGTGGGGGGGTCATTCACCAGGTCAGTAGCATCGTTTCCAGCTGCCACCAAAGTTACATGTGGATGCATGCTGCTATTTTTACACATGTCTAGTTCTATTATTTTGCAACTGTGTGTGACACAAGAGGTCACAGAGTGGAAACTGACCACATTTGATTACCTTTTCATGAAAAACAATTAGTTAGCCAGTGCTATTGCGTCTGTCTGACAGTGACAACAGCTCGGCACAAGATGGTGACACTGTAGGATCTCAGTAGTGTACAGAAAGTATAGAAATGGATTAGATACATAAGATTCAATTTGGTCATTGATTTAAAGGTGTAATATGCGTAGTTTTTAAATTTTTGACAGAGCCATACTAACGACTTTCTCCTTGTTTCCAGTTTTTACGCCAAGCTAAGGTATTCACATCCTCAATTGATTGAGTCCAACTCAATCAATCAGGGAGAGAGAGAGAGAGAGAGAGAGAGAGGTGGGACAGGGATGCACAGCAACAACCATAATAATAACAGCAACCATATTACTGACAATGGGAATATAACTAATAATGACCCATATGATAACAGTGAAAAACAGGACTAACATCAGTAAAAAGTGTCGGTGGCTGACGAATCAGGACCAGGATCCACAGGAACCAGAGAACCACAGCAGGAGAACCAGGACCAAGATCCACAGGAACCTGAGAACCACAGCAGGAGAACCAGGACCAAGATCAACAGGAACCAGAGAACCACAGCAGGAGAACCAGGACCAGGATTCACAGGAACCAGAGAACCACAGCAGGAGAACCAGGACCAAGATCCACAGGAACCAGAGAACCACAGCAGGAGAACCAGGACCAAGATCAACAGGAACCAGAGAACCACAGCAGGAGAACCAGGACCAGGATCCACAGGAACCAGAGAACCACAGCAGGAGAACCAGGACCAAGATCCACAGGAACCGGAGAACCACAGCAGGAGAACCAGGACCAGGATCCACAGGAACCTGAGAACCACAGCAGGAGAACCAGGACCAGGATCCACAGGAACCAGAGAGATGAGAGAAGCACAGAAAGGCTCCGGGGAAGATACCAAGTTAGTAACAGACATTAAAGAGACATGAAGCATAACGATGGAGAGGAAGAGGAGGAGAGAGGAGCCCAGTGCATCATGGGAGTCCTCCGGCAGTCTGAGCCTATAGCAGCATAAATAGGGGCTGGTCCAAGACCTGATCCAGCCCTAAACTATAGGCTTTATCACTAAGGAAGGTTTTTAGTCTACTCTTAAATGTAGAGAGGGTGTCTGCCCCCCCAACCCAAACTGGAAGGAGGTTCCACAGGAGAGGAGCCTGATAGCTGAAAGCTCTGGCTCCATCACTACTTTAGAGGACTTCAGGAACCACCAGTGACTCCATCAGACTGACGTTGAACAAAACAATTAAGCTAACATCACAAAGTGCTGAACTACAACTGTTTTCACAGCATCGTGGTATCACACAGTGAAGCGTTTGCCCTTCGAGTTTATGTGGCTTGTTGCATTTTGTGAAATGTTTGCTGAGTCTGCACTAACACAATATGAATTTTGCTGCACAGGAAAAGATCAGGCAGCTTTGTTCACAGCACAATAAATGGCATGTCTTTAAGCAGGAGTATGTCCTCAATGATATTCCGAGTGCTTGCTGTGCTAAAATATAAAATGAGAGAGAATTTCACTTTGGGCACATTCAAAGCAAAATTGTAATAGACATAATGTAGTTTTTCAGCCAAAGGCCTTTCTGCTCTGTTTTCTAGGTTGCAAATAAACAACAGCAGTCCTAATCTCATCTCGCCTCTCATAACTACCCCCGAGCCTTCACCGTGTTGAGACAAATGTCAGCATATGTGTAGTGTGGCTTTTCATTCATGTCACCTAGAGCAAAGCCAGGAAAGAACAGGTTGAAGAAACAAAGAATGCTTTGCTGTAAAAGGACAAACTGCCTTGTTTGTTGTAAAACTCTCGTCTGTCTGCAGTGTTACTCAGGCTTCCCTCTGAAAAACAAAAGCAGCAAGCACATCTGTCCCTTTGCATTTTCTAGTTTTCTAGGTTTGGAGATGGTTTGGTCATCGTCACATCTTCATTTTTAAATTGAAAAGAGGAACGTGAAGACTTGGGACCATTCTTGGCCACATGTTGACTTTGAATTGGAACCGTACTTGAGCTGTGACTGATGACAATGTACACATGAGCAAGAACAGAAAGAACGCAGACTGAGAAAGACCTTAATTCTTTGCAAGGAGCGGTAACTTCCTAAGAGTTTTGTTGCCTGGCAACTACTCCTGGCTAGGAAATAGGTCAGCAGATACACCCACCATAAAACCATAAATTGTCTTTTTTACTCTTTATTTTTTGTACGATTAAACAAGATAGACATGACAAGATAAAGCATGTTGATTAGTGAGCTTTGGAGATGCTGATTGGTGGATTTTGTTACCTTTGGACAGAGCAAGGCTAGCTGTTTAATGCTAAGCTACCTGTAGCTACTGTACAGCCAAATGAGACGTTCTGTCGGCATGAAAACAAATACATGTGCTTCCCAAAATGTCAAAAACAAAGCTTTAAGTTGAGTGGGGCTCTCTTAGACAAGAGCACACTGGGCTCACAGAGCTGTCATCTGATTTTTTTTATCGCAGCCACAGTGACTATAATCTGATCTTATTGCAAAGCCAGTAGCGGTGATGCAGAGTCTGAGAGTGATGGCCACACGTCGATTCCATAACCTTTCCTATATTCTCCCGGCAGCAGAGAGGCTCATGTCTCTCTTTTCTCTCACTCTCACTCCGTCTCCCTCTTATCAGTTGTCATGATAATGAGCAGCAGGATTTGGGGACAGAAAGGGGCACCCTGTGAGAGTCCAGCTGTGGGTTCGGAGCTGGGATGAGCTGCAATTGATTAAATGTGCGGCCATCTCAGACAGCTCGGCGCGAGTGCGTGCTTTGATACTGGATGACAGCAAAGTAGATGTCTGCCGAGATAATGAGGTGGCCCTGGCACGCCCTCCGTGTCAGTGCTCTACCAATCAATGCGTGTGTGTAAACAGCCAATTAAATTGTCTGTGTGTGTGTGTGTGTGTGTGTGTGTGTGTGCAGTGTTTTTCAGACTGATGCCAAAAGAAAAAGGACAGTTCACAGTGACCTGTCCTTCAGATGCTCTAGAAAGAGTCTGGCGAAGCTGGGGGGGGGGGGATCAACTGGAAAAATCTGGATAACTGAAGGAACTATCCTGACAGTTACAGCTACTGAGTCATCCTTTAAATATATACTGCAACTATTTCACAGAACTTACTGCCTGCTTTCCTCTCAGATGATAAAACACTACTGCAACCCTGCTTATGAAAGCTTTGATGTTGCATTCAGAGGGAAAATCACAGGAAATGATGAGCTTTCTGTTTGACAAGACTAAGAGTCTGCAGCCATGCTAACAGATCTGTGAGGCTGTACTTACACACAGCTGGGCTTTCAGCTAAATGCTAATGTCAACATGCTAACATGCTCACATTGACAATACTAACATGCGAAATGTTTGCCATCTTAGATACAGTTAGGGCTGATGGAAATTTCTGTAGATTAGCAGGTATGTGGTCATAAAGCAAAGTGTTGAACTAATGACTCTGGGGACCATGAATGTCTCTTCCAAATTTCCATCCAATGTTTAAAAGCTTGACCATGCACTCATATCAATAGTCTGGCTAGAGAATAACTGTTTGCTTTGCTCTCTAATGGTGTAACAGTTTTCATATTTGCATTCAGTACAAGAAAACTCTTCTCTCCTGCACAAAAACATACACCCAAAAAAACAAAATAGGGCATTTGGCATGAACAGCCTGGCAGCTAGCACAAGTCATCAGCAGTCCAGAGACTGAGGGAGACATCTTCAAACTTCTTTTCATAATGAGAAACACTTAAGGTGAGATATGATTCAAGGGCCATGCACTTGCAGCTGCTTTTTCTCCACACTGAAAGGTCCCCTTTATCTTTGGGCTGCACTAAATGGACGACACTGCTTTAGCTTGGGTACTCCTGGAGGACAGGCTACAACACACAACAAATATTCATATTCATCATCCTTACAAAACAGAACTATTACCAGAGTCTCTTTATTCAATGCTGTGGAGTTAATTCAAGGGCTGAATGTACTGCATTAATTAGAGCATCTGCACAGATGGTAAGATATGAAATTTTGATGATAAAAGATCAAGAATATTCAGTCTCAAAAGGCTTGCCCCCTCCTTTTTGGAAGTTAATACCTGTTGGGGGAAAATATTTTAATGTTACATCATTTTATTTAGTTTTTCCATTTCTTCTTTGTATTGCTGGAAGGTAACAGTATGAATAGACTGTAGTGTTTTGTACGGTTTAACCTTTTTATAGTTTTAGTAAAAAGACTCTGTAAATAAGATACCTTAAAGCTCTATGATATAAGGAAGGAAGACCTCAGATTGTAGTCAATAAATTGAGTTTCTTACTGAGGAATCAATGCCACAAGTCCAATATGCACTCTTCTTTTAGCTATGCTTTGGTCTCCACCAACTAGTTAGTTGGATTTATCAGAGCTTTTACATTGAAATCTACTGCTGCAGATGGAAAGCATGCTAACTATGGCAGCGAGAGTGAACCAAAATGTTAAGTTATTAAAAAAAATGAGCTGAAAGTCACAAAAATGCTCCTTAAAACTGAGGGGAACCTCGAAACAGTATTTTTTTTCCCATTGTTAATATAAAACATTGATTAGTGCAGCTGTAAAGCTGACAGACGGCCTCGTCTATACCAACAGGATGCTGCAGTGGTGCAATCAGGAATAAAGTGGGAAAGACCACAGTTAAGAAGCCTAAATCATGTACCCCCAAACGTATCCACATTCTTATTAACGTACCAATAAAATGACATGGCTGAATATGGCTGGTATGCATGGAATGATAATGTTTTAATCATTGTGTCATTTACAGGGTGATTAATAAGATTTGGGTCATTTTCATCACTTGTGTGACTAGATAGCTAAAGTCCCAGCCTCTGTTAGTCTTGACCTAACAACGCAGTGTCTCATGGAATGAATCTGAGGCTTTGACAGGGTGTGTACTCCAGGGGGGTGTTCAGGCTTTTTCCTTGTCTCTGTATGTTCATGATGTAATGTCACATACTGGTGACCAAGAATGCCGATAACTGAAGCAGCTGCAGAACTGATGTGCACCGCTAGCTTCTGCCTCTCAAAGTACAAGTTGCTGGAGAAAGTGAATAGAAATAACATTTTGTGTTTATTGGCTGTTTATTGAAATAACTGCTGCTTGGAGGGGATTCCTGAGGATCCCAAAGAGAACAGAGTGCACTGATTCCACTTTAATGCCCCCCATCCTGTCTCCTCACTAGTAGACCCCCAGTTTGTCCCAGAAATCACACACATGGTTCCTGGTTCCCACTTGTGCATGTGAGCGCACTGTAAGGTTCATGAGCAGCCAGCCGCTGTTGTCAGAGTAGCGTGGCCAAACGGGCAGGCGCTGCTCCCGGCAGAAAGTCGTCTGTCGAACCCGCGAGGAAGGGTCACCCGTGTGGGCGAACGCACCCCAGTAGCACAGCATCCGATTGGACAGCAGCTTCTCTGGCAGCGACAGGGTGAAGTTGGCCACCGAGGCAGAGTGGAAAAGAAAAGGCAGCTCAGCGCCGTGGCAGGCGTGCTGGTAGCAGAAAGTCAGACCCGACCACACGCGATGGTCTGACGCCACGTGGTCGAACACGTACATCCACACCTCGCTGCCCACTGCTGTCCCGGCACGCGCCGACCTCCTGGATGGACACAGGAAGACGTAGTCGGTGACGATCTGGGGAGAGGGATGACAGAGTCAGCTGAAGGATTTTTAGCCATGCTGGCAGGGGGCAGGCTCTGTGGATGGCAGTGGTAGCCAATCAGTCCATCAACTTGATCCACCCTAGAATATTTCAACAGCTATTAGATACTGCCATAAAATTTTATCAAGACATTCCTTATCCCCAGAGGATGAGCCCAAATGACCAAAGTGCCACCTTGAGGTTGACCTTTGTGTTTTTAAGTAAAATGAGTCAACTACTACTAGTGCTATTACTACTACTACTAGGCCGGCTCTGTGATTGGCTGCAAACCGGACACTTTTGAAGTGGTGGTGGAAAAGAGGACCATGAACAAACTGTTGTCCATTCTGGACAATCCTGACCACCCACTTCACCCACTACTGGATAGACAGCGGAGCAGCTTCTCAAACAGGCTGGTTCAGCTCCGCTGTCACAAGGACTGATACAGAAAATCTTTTCTGCCAACATCCATAACAATTTTCAACAAGTCTACTCTGGCTGGCAGAGAGCTCTCAGCACCCCCTGCTATTTAACAAATATGTATTTCTGTTCTTTAACGTGCACTATAGTTTTTATTTATTTATTCTGACTCAGTGATGTGGCACGATCCTGGCTTTACATAGGATGTTCTCTCCTTTCAGTTCAGTTCTTCTTACAAAAACACACTTGACCACTCATGACCACACTGACTCATTGCTTTGTATCTGTCAAGTATGTCGCTCATTCTGAATTTTACGTATATGGAATCTGTTTTCATATTTTATTCTTTCATGGGTGCCTTTCGTTTCTTAATTAGCTCTGTTGAAAGAAGTTGCATATCCCCACTTTTCATGTCTTATAATCATTAGAATTAGTGAAAAGGTGGACTGAAAAGAGTACCCTTGGATTAAGGATCAGTGGATAAAATTTTGGTGCTGATCCAGCTCTGAGAGTTTTAGTCATGGCTGCTGGTGCATGTGCTGGTTACCAAATCCAGAACTAAACAGCACTGCAGTCGGATATTTTTTGGACCACGAAACCTGAAAAATAAACTGTAAACAAGCTACTTTGTAATTTGAAGAATTGTTCAGCATTGTGGGAGGATTGTGCACTTCAGTGTGTCGTCTAGTCTCTGCAGCGTTTCTGTAGAAAGGAAAATGAATAAAACTAATTAGCGTGACATCTACAAAGACACGGGCTTGGGCAGAGCAGCAAAAACGATTGTTCCCCCTCAGCTAAAAGGAAGCAGAAAGAAAATAAAGGTAGACCATGTTCTTCTGCCTGTTACCTGGAAACCAGTGTGTCTTTTTCAGCAGCACACAACCTGCGCCCACACAGCCCCACATCTGACACCTGAAAACAAGCAGGCTGACTGGAGGAAGCTGATGGACACACACACACACACACACACATTTATTCTCTTCACACACATATTGGTGTGTTTCAAACAGGCACAAATGTATTACTCACTAACAAGCACACACTGCACCCAAACACTGATATTCATGGCTCTCTCTCTCTCTCTCTCTCTCTCTCTCTCTCTCTCTCTCTCTCTCTCTCACATACATACACACATTATTCACAAGGGTAAAGAAATTAGATTACATAAACTGTGTTCAAGCACAATGATCAGGAGGTAAACATTTCCTCTTCTCTCTGTCCTCCGTTTGTCTGTCCCCTTTCTGCCCTTCATCCCTACCTCTTTCCTCCTCTTTGTTTCCCCCTCCACTATATTTTCCTCCATGCCGCCTACTTTCTCATGCATTAACTGTCTTTTCTGTTGCTTACTGTGGTAAAGTCATCAACCTAAAAACCAGTCTACATGTCCATGTCTGCTGCAACATACTGTATGTGGCACAACACAAGCACATTTTAGTCATGGGCCCTCAGGAGCACACAGGAAGATGTCTATATGGTGAGGCTGAAACATGCTCATATCCTTTTAACAACGGAATAACTGTTTGCAGTTCTTCATTTTAATGTTTGGGTAAGTTAAGTCTCAAAAGGCCCCATGCAACTCTTTGTTGTTCCCAGTACAAAGTCAGACGTGCATCGTGCATGTGTACAGTGTGCCTCAGACACTAACTGATGTGAAAGCAACTCTAATAGACGTAACTGCCCCCCAACCACAGCTAGAACAAGTGCAGCTACAAACGAGGCTTTTTGGGCCAAATCAAGCATGACGCAGGATCCATTGGAAGGGCTGAACAATGTAAGGCACAATGTGATAGGTTTCATGTTGTAGTCTGTGCAAAATATATCCAAAAGACAATTTAAAAATGATTGTAGGAAAATAAAAAAAACGAGCAGCTTTCGTGTGGTCCTTTTATCGTAAGTATCGTTCTTGGTTGAGTGATGAGCTAACTGGACCATGAGATGTGGTTGACAGCTCTGGAAAAAGCACGTAAGATTGATTTGTCAAACAATATACTGTGATTTTGAGTGGCATCGCAGAATAACACAATTTACTCTATATTCAGACAATCTAAAAGAACATTGCAAACACTGTAAACAGCATAACAGTTATTTGTATTAAATAGATATTTTTGAGCATTTGCATAAACTTAAAAATACCGAGGCTACGGTCACGTTGCCCATGTTTCCTGCTTCGTAAAGTACAGCAGACCTTCCTCTCCTTGGTCTCTGCCTGCTTTGCATACAAGTTTACAAGTATGAGTCTCCTGGTTGTAAGAAACAGCCTCAGGTCCTCAGGTGGGCCCTTCTGCCTGTTCCAGAGGGGCTTAAATCTAAAGATGACAGTGCTTTCGCCATGCAATTTTCTTTTATTTGTCTGTATTTATTTGTATTAACACTTTTAACCCTGTGATTTTCATTGTGTTTCATTGTGTCTTTTTTTTTTTTAAGGAATTCTTAACAATTCCTTAATTTTTCACTAATTTTAGAGCCTTTTTCTAGGGCCCCCTCATGATACCTTTTTTTCGTTTTATGAGACGCTGTATAGGGGAAAATAAAAGAAGAGTACTTCAATTTGCCATGTATTGTTGTACTTTAATATATTTTGATGAGAAGTATTTTTTTATCAGGTATATTATATCAGGTAAAATATACCCCACATTAGTGATGGTGTTACTGACTGTTAGGTTAGTGTTCTGGGGTTAATGGTCGTTAATTATCCTTTGTCTTGCTTTTGTTTGCCCTTGCTGTTCGGCTCTAGATTGGCCCTCTGAGTATCCTGCTTTTGCTTTGTCTGTCAAAGCACTTTGTAAACTCTGCTGCTATATCAAATTATTATTATTATTAATTATCATATTATTGTTATTATCATAAGTTTATAGAATATTACCTTTCAGTGTTGCGTAGCAGAAACACATCTCAGGTATTTTTCTGAGGAAATGTTGCTATAGAGAACAACATCAGTGCCACAGTGGAAAAACAAGATGGCTCCTCATGTCCTGCTAACAGAGTAGCATGTCAGACCTACAAATCAGTGGCCAAGTCTTGTTGGCCTCTATTGTCCCCAAAACTGCAACACCTTGTGTGTCACCTCTTTTAACAAGAATCAGCGAATCCATTTGTTGTTCTCTGTGAAACGCACGAACCAGTTTGGACACAGCGAGCCTCAACCACAAACTCCTTAGTCGCTCCAAGTGGTCCGATAGTTATGGCTCCCGCTACAATGGAATAACTCAGTGAATCACATCAGCCTCCTCTCTGAAAGACTGGTTGACATTTGTGCTGACCCCCACTCCTCTGGAGAGGTGTCCTTTTTGAAGAGATGCAGGAGGTGTGTGTGTGTGTGTGTGTGGAGGGGCAGGCTATGGTTGTGACTCCACTGTCTTCCTACTGCACCCCGAACAGAGACTGAATATTAAATATGTCCAGGGGTGTCACCTCCTGACCCCCTGTCAGTCCCAGAGGCCACCACCTCACACTTTGCATCCAAAAGCCTGAGAGCAAACTGCTGGGAGCTTTCTTCCTCTACTGTGTCATGATGAGCCTTTCCTCTGTATTTTCACAGCTAAAAACTCAAAAGTAAGACAGAAACACAAATGAATGAAAACAGTGTCAGTCAAAGCTGTGTACAAAGGGATCCTGTCCCACATAGGGATAGGAATCGAGAACCGTTTTCAATTGAGAACTGGCTCCAAATTGTCTGATCCATCAAAATCGTATGCCTCCAAGCTTATCAATTCCTTTTATCGATGCCAACAGTTTACACCCTCGCTGCTACAAAAGCAGTCATGGTGAAGAGGAGAAACAGTCCAAAGTGTGGCCTCATTTCATGAAGAAACAGTGCTTGTTATAATGCCCATAAGATGATCATTTCAGCTAAGGTGTTGTAGGACGTGGACAGGTCATTGTGTAAGATGTGCAAGTGAGTAGTGGAGAGAGGAAAGAGAGAGCGGGAGAGAGCAGAGAAAGTGACAGTGAATACAAGTGGAGCAGAGGAAAAGTTCACCACTAAATGTATGATTAATTAAAATAAAGGTGGCAGGGTGCACCCTGAAGTAATAGACTAAGCAGAAACACCAGCAGTATTCTAAAACATATTTCTACACATCAAGGGCTCTAAGTGCAGGAATGGTCTGTATGTATGTGACCTGCTTCCCAACCAAGCAGCAAGTTCATTACTGAGGGAAATATCGTCATGTCATAATAACATGAGCACCCACAGGCAGGCTTGGCAGACTAAGAAAACCTAAATAAAAGCAATGATGAAATGATGCACAGATATTTCTTCCATTTTAGTTGATGGAAAACACACCGTGTTCAGACTGAACAAATGATTCAATTCACATGTGTATTTGATCTATTTGGTCCTATAACATTTGGAAAAGTCTAGAAAAGCCGCAGAGAGCTAACCAAAGGTTAGCCACCTTGTCCAGCCCTAGATACTGGTGTGCTAGCTCTATGGGCTCCATAATGCTGAAGCATGGATGTTTATGTGCAGATGATCTGGGTAATTTTATACCCAGGAAGTCGACCTTTCTTGGCTTCATGCACCACTGCACCACAGCCTTTATAGGCGTGAATGGGGCCCCACCCCTGTATCCAGATCTTTAGAATACATCCAAGGTCTCACCCCTTCCAAAGAAACATGAGAAGGAAGTGATTTTTGGTCTGACTGCACTATAAAACATGAATAATCTGTAAATGTCCAACCTGTCAAAATGTGTCAAAATACATGTCAATAATGTCAAAAGCCATGGCGTTTCTCTCTCTCTCAGAAACTTAGAGAGGTACATTTTTTAATTCATGGCTGGATGCAAGTTAAGTTACTAATGCTGTGTTGTTGGCAGTGTCTGGTTTAGTGCAGAACAGCAGTTTCTTTGATTTTGGACAGCAGCTCCTGAAATGAGGATGCACCTGTGGCGATGATTTGTGCCTTTTATGAATCCGATCATTTAAAAGCACCATTTAAAAGAAGTTAGGACTGAATACGTAGCCTCATGTGCAGTTGCACAAGTGTATTGGCAAAATGTACAAACTTTCAGCTGTGTTCGATGAACAACTTAAACAAGAACAATTTAAATAGCTCAACACAACTAATAATACAGATGGTTTCTCCAAATTCAACACGCTTGCTTTTAATGACAACTGCTGTCTCAAAATTATTTAACCCCCTGAATAGAATCCCTCATAGAGCACTCATTTTGCAAATCAGGTGATGTCTCAAGCACACCTGATGCAAATAATCAAGGGCGAATTAGTTGCATCAGGTGTGCACACATCAAATACCCGGACAGGCTGGGGGGGGTTGTTCACAGAGACGTTTGGCTGTATGTTAGAAATATGGGTAAGTCAAGAGAACTGTCCAAACAGTTAAGAGAGGCGATCACTGCCTTGCACAAACAAGGAAAAGGATACAAAAAGACAGCAAAGGCACTGAATGTTCTTAGAGATACTGTTAGAAACATAGTTCACAAGGTCAAAGCTAAAGGAACTCTGGCTACACTACCTGGACGTGGTAGAAAGAGGAAGCTCTCAACAGCTGCCACCAGATTTCTGAGGAGGCAGGAGGACAAAACCCCTCCAGAGACTGTAAAAGACCTGCAGTAAGGCTGAGGTTTCAGTTCCTACAGTAAGGAGCACACTAAACACTGAAGGCCTGAACTCTAAGAAGTTCACCACTACTGACCCAAAAGCACAAGACAAGTCGGCTCCAATAAGCTTGAAACCATACAAATAAGACACAGAAGTTTTGGGATTCTGCTCTGTGGAGCGATGAAACAAAAGGGGAACTTTTCAGGTCTATGGATCAGCAGTATGTCTGGAGGAGGAAGAATGAGGCAGACCCTGAAAAGAACCCCCTGCCTACAGTGAAGCACGGCGGTGGTTCAGTGATGTTCTGGGGCTGGAAACCTGCAGCGTTTGGAGGATAACATGGATTCAATGAAGTATCAGGAAATCCAGGAGAAAACATCAGGCTGTCAGTGAGGAAGCTGAAGCTTGGGCGTCACTGGACCTTCCAACAGGACAGTGATCCCAAACATTCCTCAAAGTCCACCAAGGCTTGGCTTCAGAAAAAGTCCTGGAAGATACCAGAGTGGCCGTCACAGTTAACTGACTTGAATCTCACAGAAAATCTGGTGGGATTTGAAGACGGTGGTTGCAGCACACAAACCCAAGGACGTTAGAGAGCTGGAGGTTATTGTCCATGAGGAATGGGCTGAGATTCCTCAGGAGCGCTGTCAGAACCTGGTGTCTGGTTATGCATCATGTTAGCAGCAGGTCATAACAGCTAAAAGGTGCTCTACTGTGTACTAAAGATGCTCGTCAAGAGGGGGTTGTATAATTTTGAAAATGCAGTAGTCATTAAAAGTGTCATTTTGTGTTGAATTTGGAGAAACCACCTGCAATATTAGTTTTGTTAAGGTATTTCACTTGTTCTTGTTTGCGTTGTTCATTGAACACAGCTGAAAGCTTGTAGATTTTTCCAATAAACCCAATTTGCAATGAGGGTTGAATAATTTTGAGTGCAACTGTAGTCACTTGAACTACCTCCAAACTAAATGATGGAGGAGACATGGAAGATCTGTGATCTGTGTTGGAGTGAGACTTTGAGAAAAACTGGAATTGTAGCTCCCTCTGTGGGCAAATGATAGGAGCTGTGTCTGAGGAGCTAAGGAGCAGCACTGAATTCTGTAAAGTCTTCTGAATGATGATGATAATGGTGAAAGTCTTACATTAACTACTCTGATCTCGAGTAATCAGGTTTTTTTCCCCTGAGAAATGAATCTCAGCAGCAAACATGAATGATTGTTTTCAGCTGCCCATCAGCAGCTAGTGAAGCCGGGCTCCAGCTGGGTGGGTTAGGGGTCGATCAATGCATGATCGGCCGCCACGCAAAAGCCACTGAATTGGTGTTTATTGATGCATGTATGTGCATTAGAGTGTGTGGGAGACTGTGTCTTGAGACAATATGTAGAGAATAAAGCTCTTGAAATGCAGGTTAGAGTGGGATAGCACTATGTCACATGATATCACTATTGTTTCTCACAAATGAGACATTAGTGTTTAAATGTAAGCCAGCTGGAAACTCGCTGGCAATTTTCTGACACCCATCGGACAGCTGATGAGGACGAGACAAAGCCACATCAAATGGAAGAATATTTATTATATGCCATTTGCCTCAGTCTGATGAAAAGCAACACGCTTCACTAAGTTTCTATTAACTGAAGATTTGTCCATGAACTTAAGTGTAATTAGAGTTCCTTGTTGCAGAAGAAATACAGGATCTTAAGTGACCTTTGATAATTAACCTTGCCTGGTGTCAAAATGGCAGACATGCATGTTTAGTGCCATATACCTAGTCATTGTTTTTCATTATTCTTGCTCATGCCTGTTTTATCAGTACAATGACAAATCAGCTGTACTTGTTCACAACTCGGTTTGAACCAAATCCTATCTGTTTGAAAGTAAGGGAAAACACTTCGCCTTATAAAGTGGACAATGATGCTTTGGACATAATTACATTTATGAAGAAGATGTTCTGTTTCCCAACAAGACTGAGAATCTACAACCACCAAAACATTAGCAAAGATTGTTAGGATTAGTCTTGGCTCAGTGGTAGTCTGTACCAACTTTCCTGGTATTTGCTTGACATATTTCAAGAAAAAATAAAAATGTCAATCTCAAGAGGTCCTCAAAGTTAGTATTGACACCACCATCAAATTAGTTCACAAATTAGCAAGGTCTGTAGAAGTGTGAAAGTAGTCTTAAAGTCTGTAACATCGGACAAACAAGCAAGAGAAGCTCCATTTTGAAAGTATTTAACTTCAACAACTATCCAACCCCCTCAGGCCTCCCTAAAAGCCTCACCCCCAAAACACATGAACGCACTGCCTGACCAACGTTACCACCGACGGACGAGTCCACGACAGTGAGAAAACCATTCACCACGGGGGGGGGGTCTCCTGTTTGGTCTGCACACAAGCTGACTGACAAATGGGTGCTTCGTGGGGCGACTGTGGCTCAGAGGTAGAGTGGGTCGTCCCTCAGTCAGAAGGTCCCCAGCTCCTATGGGTCAGCATGTCGAAGTGTCTTTGGGCAAGACACTGAACCCCAACTGGCCCCTGAAGCAGCTTCAGTGTGTGAATGTGTGTAAAAGAACAGTCTCCTCCAACTTAGATTCCAACTGTATGAATGATGTGTGAATGGGTGAATGAGGCTGTGATGTGAAGAACTTCAGCATTAAGTCTGCTTAGCTATGCAGAAAACTCTGATCATATGCCATGAGTTCACGGGGGTGCTGGTACAGAGGAAGGTCAGCTGAATACTGTGAGTTGAGTTCCTTTTACCTGAGCTAGCATGTCCCTGCGGTCAGCGTCCCTGTACAGGGGCAGGTACTTGTGCAGGATCCGCAGAGCATGCTGTTTAAAGATGGCTGTGATGTACACAGTGCTCTCCACTGCAGAGACTGGCTTGTTGAAGACGCCATACACAAAGATCACTCCCTCCTCTGAGGTCGTGCCTGCAGGACAGGAGAAAGAGCCTCAGTCAGTTCAAATAAGCAGACTTGTATGATTCCTGCAGCTTTCTTGTTAATAATGTTCACAATCTCTCTGTTGCCTGATTGTCTTTTAATTCCTCTTCAGTATGTTTACTTCTTATTATGACTGCAGGCGAGTTTACACCAACAAGTAATTAGGCTTCAGCTTTCACCTTGATTCCCTAGACTGCTTAGTTTCCTGGAAAGCATGTGTTACTCGTTTCACAGTGAGCATTGCCTTCAGCTTTGTTTGCAGTTTGGGAATTGTGTTCTTAATGAGAACCAAAGGGAGCCCAGTGGACAGCAAACAGCTGACAGACTGGAAGAAGAAATGATGTTAATGGTCATTTGTGTAAAATCAGACATGAGCAAGAGAGAGAGGAGCTCTACTTCTCTATCGTGTTTGTAGATGCTCGACACACAGTTCTGGAACATCCGATGGATGGTTGTTGTTCACACTGAAGATTTAATGCATGGATTTTAGTTCGTTTGTATGTTTTTAGTGGATTCACAGAGTTTAAGCCAAGCAGTGCAAATGGGTACATTCACCTTTTGTTTGCAAGTTATCCATTTTACTGCAGTAAAGGTAAAGATACCACAATGTAAAAGTACTCTATTACAAGCAATAGCCCTGCATTCGTTTGAAAAGTAAAACCACCAAAGTATTATCAGCTAAATGTTCTTAGAGCTGCTGTGTCTTTATGGTAAGTTAAGCTATCCAGCTGCTGCTCATAGCCTTATATGTAACAGGCAGCTATGAGAGTGGTATTGGTACTCTCATCTCTCTGGCTGAAAGCATATGAGTGTATTTCCCAATAATCTTTAAATTTAATTGTTTAATCAGTTTATAACCAATAAACGAGAGTGTAAGGGTTCTGATTAGAGGCCTATAAACTGACTAGCTGTGTAATTCGGCGCTGACTGTTGGCAGGTTTGATCTATAGCCATGTTTGTGGCTGCTCTTTGGACCATATATTATAAGCTCACCTCTTGTTTGTCAAATATGAATCTGCAAAGTAACTCCAGCTATCAGACGAATGCAGTGATGCATAAAGTGCCATGCAGAAATGTAGGAGAGTAAAAAATGGTAAAAGATGGAAATACTCAAGTAA
Organism: Pempheris klunzingeri; assembly: GCF_042242105.1. Lineage (NCBI taxonomy): Eukaryota > Metazoa > Chordata > Actinopteri > Acropomatiformes > Pempheridae > Pempheris > Pempheris klunzingeri. Next base: position 19,274,226 of record NC_092033.1, on the reverse strand, counting down.
AGTACCTTAAAATTAAAGTAAAGTACTTGACCAAATGTGCTCAGCTCCATTCAGTCCATTAACATCCCATCACTGTGTGTGAGGCAGCTTCATATAAAGTGCTATTTTTTCTCTGACTGTCTCTTACCCAGCAGCACTGGCTTCTCTTTCTGCCAGTGGCCCTTCTGGAAGGCAGTGACGGCTTGTTCTTTTATCAACTCCCCATCGATATATGGACCCCACGTCTCAAACACCTCCAGGAACCTGAACGGGTTCACAATCTTGGAACCTGATATCAAAAACACATCAATTACACTGAAAACACAGTTTGGTTTTCACGGCAGAGAGCAGCGAGCTTTATCACATGAAGCCAAATCTGTCATCTGTCTGATAACTACTGTAGCAGTAAAGATTTAGAACGTCTTGTCATCACTCTGTTTCCCTTGCAGATATCTGGCCTTTAAAGTGAGTTCAGACAAGCAGAGAACTGCAGCTGATGACGTAATCCCAGACTAAGTGATGCTGATCTACCCTGCAGATGTATTATAGACAATGAGACAGTAAAGTCCCTCTAATTGCCCCTTCAGAGGCCCACTAATCTTCACATTTCAGGATTTTGTTTTCCAATATGCCACAGCTCTGGATGAAAATAATGTTTTTCATCATCTTTGCAGACAAACATACTATATCCATCGTTCTTATGTAACTGTGTGGGCAACCCTGAGCATTGCTCTAAATTTGGTGAGCGTAGGCTGGTGTTCGTGGCGCCCTACTTGTTTTCATCTGGGCGGCCAGGACAGCCTGCGGAGTGAGAGACAGTAGGCAGACGATGTCGCTCACAGAGCAGTTGGTTTGTTTAGCGAAGCCTTTTCCCAGCTTCAGGGCGTCGTGTCTGAGAGAGAGAGACACAGAAACACAAAGTTACTGTTCAGCTTGAAGTTAAATGTCTGCTGGAAACATTTTAACATGGTCTGAATACAGCAACGACTCAAGAAAACACATACATGCTTGATTGTAAAAAATTTGCATCTTTCCTTCCATTTTCCTGACAACCATTCATCTGATAGACTGGTAGACAGACTCCACACTTGGCAGCCATGTTGATGGGGAGGTACAGTGTCAACTACAAGCACTTGACATTTACAGGACGTGTAAGCAGTGTGTCACTACCATCAGAAGTAGATTCTGTGTATTGTATTAATTGCTACTCCTCTGAACGGCATGCTGGGACAGAGAACATGAACAGATGGGGGGGGGGGCTGTCACATTGTAGCAAACATTTCAAGCATCAGTGATGTAACAAAGTGACTCCTTTGTTCTTGGAAATAGCCTCGTCCCAATAAAAAAAGCTAGGTTTAAGGCTTGAGAAAAAAAATTATTTGGATGAGCAGCAGTTCTCAAGAAAGCTGTAAGCAGCTGGAACAGGCACTGCACTAGTCTCAGAGAGAGGGGAAAAGTAACACTTCTGACAGCTCTTTGAGTGGATAATATTCTGAAACTGAAGCTGATGGTTCCTCACCTGGTCTTCAGAGGGATGGAGAAGGGCACACTCTGCAGGACGGCCTGTTTAAACAGAGGCTTGCTGCTTTGGATCATCAGGTGAAGACTCACCGACTGAGCACCTGCACTCTCCCCAAATATTGTCACCTGGCATGAAACACACACAGTAACTGGTAAGACAGGTAAGGTAAGTCATATGATATATATTTACATATACTATATATGCTGTAGTTTCCACTGATAAACGAAGGAAGCCTATGTCTATGGAGCCCTGGGCCGACCAGACAGAGAAACAAAATATATGAGGGCCATGTTGTACGACAATGAGCACAAGATACAATTTGTGGCCACATTTTGATTAGTGCCATACTAATTTATTTATTTATTTATTTATAAAAATGGACATTTAAGTATTGGTTTGGAAGAATTATGTTATACATGTTTGATGTGAACAGCAGTGGACCAAGGATAGACCCCTGTGGCACCCCATTTGTTAGGGTAAAAAGGTGTAATTGAGATCCATGAGCAACAGCAGCTTGAATTCTTACTGTCAGGTATGAGTAGAACCAGTTTTATGATCAACAGTGTTGAATGCTTTTGAGGGGTCTATGAAGAGGGCAGCACAAGATAGCTTTTTATCCAGGGAGGAGACTGTGTTATCAGAGACTGAAGCTGCGGCTGTTGTTTGGATGTAAACCAGACTGTTGTGGCTGTAGTACGTTCAGTGAGTCAATGAAGGCATGTACACTGTTGCCAATAAAGTTGGAATAATTGTTCAATACCCCCAACTTTGTTAAAGCCTGAATATACAGTTTGGTTAATTGTGGTTTAAGTTTCACTGTGATATGTTTGGAAGAGTTTGATCAATAAAGTTGAGAAGATATACACTTTCTTTATCAAGAATAAATCACATTGTCACAATCATTTCATGAGAAGAGGTAAAAAACATTTTATTCCAACTTTATGGGCAACAGTGTAGTTGTAAACTGACCAAAGATTCTAGGTCTTTTGCTGAAGGAAGTTTGGAAATTGGACGGTGGCTGTTCAGGTCTGAGGACAGAGCTTTGTAGACATCTGCACAGTTAACCAGAATGAAAACTTGCAATCAGAGGTAGTTGTAGCAGAGGCAGAGGACAGATATGGAAATGTTTTACAGTTAAATGTACACAGTAGATACATTTATTCAAACTGTCTCACCTCCTGCTGCCTGTGTGTATGTATATATATATATATATATATATATATATATATATATATATATATATACACACACATATACAGTATATATATGTATAGTGTTTTGTGAAAAGCGCTATGCTAAATAAACTTAGACATATTCAATGATCTATCCGTAATATGACCAGATGCTTGTTTGATTTGAGGCAGTATCTGTGACTGTGATGAGTTCTTAAGAGATGCTACAGTGTTCCAGAAGAACTGAAGAACTGACAGAGGCTGAGAGAGCTGACTGATAATTAGATTTAGCCGATCTAATCATACAGGTGCAGATGTTTCTTTTCTGTCTGAAAGTTAACCACTCCTCAGGGGTGCCGCTGGATCTGGCCTTGGACTGTGGGGAGAACCAAGGACTGGATCTGTTTTTAACTAGTGTTTTTTTTTTTTAATTTATAATGGGAGACGTTTCCCAGTGCCATGGCAGGGGTGGAATCATTTAAAAATGCTGAAGATCAAAATGTTTGCAGTGATCACTAAAATCTAAGGCGAAAAATCCAGAGGCAGGATATTTATGTGGTCTCTTAGTAAGTATGAGATCAATTAATGTGGAGTTATGAGGGATTTTGAGATTTGGTCTGGTGGGCTTGTCTGTGAGTTGAAAAAGATTTCCATGCTCTGTTCTTTTAATTTGTTAGAGGTGTGAGAGAGCCAGTCCAGGTTAACATGCCCCTTAGTGAGTCATTCAGAGGAGGCATACAGTGTGCTGGGGGGGGGGTACATACCAATAATGGTCATGTGTACGTACAGACAGAGACAGAGATCCAAAAGAATATATTCATATTTTTTAGTGTAGAGCATGTAGTGATTTCAACAGTCTCCACCTTTAACAATCACACCTACAAATGTTGTATCCAGTTATAGCATTATTTGAGGTTTTGGGGAGAGCCATGTTTCTGTCAGGATGAGGATGTCTGGGGAAGATTCATATATTAATATATACTTGGATATAGTTCAGTTTTGGAGCAGGCTTCTGATATTCAAATGTTAAAGGCTGTGGCACCATTGAAAGCCTTGAGATGTTTGCTGAGTGATATGCTGATTAGATGTAGCTGCAGGTGGATGGGGGGGGGGAGGGCACTGCAGACACAGGAGGAGAAATTAGATTACTGAAGGACACACACACATTGGTTTACTTCTCTGCCTAGCAAGGCAACCAGATTTATACAGAACAGGAATGATATGACTAGAGTCTTTTCTAAGAGTGGAAGGTCAGCTCGATGTTAGTAGATAAGAGGTGGGGGTCCTTGCTATTGTCTGATAGATTGATTGATTGATTGATTGATTGGTTGATTGATGCGACTGAACTTCACCTTACTAAAATGAGTGGGGGGGCAGACTGGAATCAATTACCTGCTTCCCAGTGTCCAGCAGACTGACTACATGGCCAACAACAAAGTCCTCTTTAAGAGTCTCCGACTGCTGGGTTTTTGTGTCGTTTGTTCCAGCTTGGATAACAACTGAGGCTGAATTATGCTCTCAAAATAGCTGCAGAGCAGTGGGGGTGCTGTCCTCCTCACAGGCTCCTGGTGCCAGGTGCCCAACCATAGAGTTGCCAACAACAAGCACCAAGAGAGGGCGCTGAGAGCACAGTCCTGATCTCCTGGGATCTCCAGACAAGACGCACTCTGCAGCAGCAGAGGAATGGCCAGCCACCATGGAAACGTAGACTTGGGCATAAGATGGGTGGTTGTCTGGTGGGTGCCGCTGGATAGATCATCTCCACTGTCCATTACTCAGCTGCAGAATATCTAGCACATTTGGCTGGAGGGAGCATTTCGCTCTTGAAGCTCCTGACCTGCTCTGGATTGCAGGGAGAGGAGCAGGCTCGAGTGCTAGGTTCAGCCACAAGGTTGGCCCAGATGTCGTCGTTTAGGACATCAGTTGAAACCAGACCAGGAAGTGTGGTGTTGTACATGACAGCAGCTAAGGGCTGCTAAGCCCCCCCCCCCCTAAGGGAGCTGGCTGGTTAAATCCACACGTAGATATGTTGATGTGTCTGGTCTGCTAGCAATACTAATGGGCAGTACTTAAAAACAACTGAAGTTTGTGCAGTACATTGTTTTCATAAGCATGCATGAGATCATCCTCCCAGCAAACTGTGTCCATACTACATGTGTCAACCAGTGTAGTCCTTTTAGTCTCCATTTTCCTCTTTTATTCATGTATATTGCTTTGAAGAAAATTGTCACGCAATTGTCACTGCATGCCTTTGTAACCACTGTGAAACCCACCACACTAATGCTATCTTTAAATATATAATCATTATAGTAAGGTAAGAAAATTAGATACAGTGTTCAAAAAACTCTAATGACTTCTTATTAGATAATTAGATTACATGTGTGTGTGTGTGTGTGTGTGTGTGTGTGTGTGCATGTATGCTTGCTTGCCTTGCTGGGATCACCTCCAAACATAGCGATGTTCCGTTGGACCCAAAGAAGAGCCGCCTGCTGGTCCAAGATCCCATAATTCCCTGCAGCTGACGTGTGAGGGTCTTTGCCCGACACAAGGAACCCAAAGGCACCTTAAATCACGCATCAATTCACATGATCAGCGGATGTAATTGACTCCGGCATGACATTCATTTCCTGTGAGCTTCTCCAAATTACCATTCACATTTCTGTGCTTCTGTTTTTTCAGCCTTGCGGGAAAGCAAAGTAATTACCAACAATCTCAGTCATTTAAAATAATGCCACACACACATTATCCAGCCTCAGACTGTCTCATGCACACACACACACACACACACACACACACACACTCTTCAATAAATACACGGTTATTTTAACTAAGTTATTGTCTTCCACGAGATGCCTGCTTGGTATCTTCTCAAGACTAACTCCAGTGATTAAGTTCCTTCCTGTCTCCCTGCACATACAATACAATTTATAGGCCCTAAATAGACACAATAATAGTAAATACACAGATCTCGTGTCTTTTTCCCTGTGCCAATACCCAGGTTGTTACACTGGAACAGGTCCATTAAAAGTGAAACTCTGCCAAACCTTCTTACCCAGTCGGTACTCCAGGCTTACAACAACAGTGTGTGTGAAGTTACTGATGAAGCGTCCATCATACAGCGGCTTGGAGGCCGAGCCAGCAATGAAATCCCCACCATGGATCCACACCATGACAGGCAGCGGGCTTCGCAGGGGGGAGCTGAAGTTCACTTCCACAGGGACAAAGATGTTGAGGTAGAGGCAGTCCTCACTGACCTTTTAGGGACATTAGAGGAAATATTCATACAGGTTTTGTTCATTCAAAATCTAGATTTAACTGTATACAGTATTAATATCATTCAACTATATTACTCCTGTATAACACTATTTTTCAGGCGTAGTAAGGCTTTACTTAAGCTTTGAGACATGATTTCTATTCTTGTTACAAATGGAAAATCGGTCCCCCAGATTCTCACTGGCTGCTTAGCTAGCCTGCTAACCTAACATGATAAAAGGAATAGTGTTCCTGTCATTCTGTCCCAGTGCTCGGTAGTGGCACTGCACCATCTTTAATTGCGGACAGAACAACACAAGCTGCAGATGCAGTCACTTACATTTACTATTTTTATGTGTGTAGTGTCATCATACAAGGCCACAGCTATATATTGTCATGATTAAACGTATTAGAATATTTTTAGATTTGAATAATTTTAGACAAACAAAGATAAAAACAAAATTCAGTGTTTTCTTCACAATGGACCTTTAAGATTTTAGAGACCTTTTTGGTGTAACTTGGACTCATGGGTGTGCGACCTTTTTAGAAATGAAGAGGTGCCATCTGGGAGCCAGAATCCAGTAATACATTCATGGCTGAGCTCTTACTCTCAAAAATATTAGTGCTCTGTCCAGTATGAACCATTATTTACGGGATTTATGGGTCCACAACATGTTTAACTCGAAGAAAGATTCATGTAAATCTGATTTAACGGCATGAGGGCCCTTTTCTGTCACCTTATCTTTAATGTGGCTGATCAAGCAGTTGAAATTTGTTTTACTGTTGCACTGACTGTGAATCCCTCCGTGCCAAAATACCAAAAATGATCAGTGTCCAAACTCGTTATTACACACTACAGTGAAATATTCAGACAACATGCAAACATAGTGAGAAGCTGCATTGTTCCTTACTATCTGTGGACACTCCTCAGTGATCGGTCCGCTGCAGGCCTGCACGCATGCTGCCCTGGGGAAGGAGGCATCATACACCCCCAGCCAAGGACTCACAGGTCTGGGGGGCTTCCAGCGGTAAGCCCCAACAGGGGGGTCAGCATATGGTATCCCATAGAATATATGGGCCTTGTCCGCCGTAACCCCCTTGATCTGGCCATCTTTGGTCACCACCACAGGTCCGGGAGTCCCGTTTGTATCCTGCCTCACTGCTTCGTCCTTGGTTTGCTCTGTGACTGAGCGGACCTCAGGGCGTCCCAGCTCCTTGAGGGAGTTTATCTCAAAGTCTCTGTTGATGATGAACGGCTCGTCTGTCTCCAGCAGCCTGGGGTACATACTTCTCAGATAGCTGACAAGGTCGATGTCATCATCATTTTTCGTGGCCTCTCCAGAGGCCAGCACTAAACGTAGTGTGCACAGCAGCAGCAAAGAGTGCCAGCTCTCCATATTGCATTCGAATACTCTGCGTCCCCAGACCCTGCTGCTCAGATCATGATTTGACTTGAATTATAGTCCAGCAGAGGCAGAAAAGTTTCAGCCCCCACAAGCAGCCTGCAGCCTGAAGCTCTCCACAGACTGGGCATACTTGTGACTCCAATTTGGCCGGTTGCTTGTTAAGATTTATCAGACAGACGCTGCACTGTCTGATTGCTGAGTAGACCCAGAACAGCTGGACACAGACACTGTGATGCAGGACCAGTAATAGAGGACAAGTCGTCTTTCCTTTGCTTAATCCCTTAATGTAATCACAAAGTCACACACACAAGGTGAATGAGAACACGTCAGACAGCAGGCTTCAGGAAGGAATAAGTGTGTGTAACATTTTTACACCCGTTTCTTACCGTTCATGTTTAGCAGTTACCAACGTTTAATTAAAGCAAATACATTTATTTGGACATTTCTAAACTGCAGATGGTGGACTGCAAATTTCATTAAGGTGCACACCGCCACCTACAGGCACTCCGCTCCAGGACACACAGCAGGGACTCCCACGGGGTCCTGAGGTGGTTTTGAGGGGTCGTAAAAGGGGCGCATGCACCAAAAGAAAGACTGGCATGCAAAATTATGTTTTCCCACTTTGTTCTTTATGTCTTGCAGTTCACTTGTGAAATTCTGAACACATTTGAGACTGGACAAACACTTCAAATAAATGAAGCAATCTGAAATGAATTGATTTACACTACAGGTCTTCAGAGTTTTCCTAAAACTCCATATTTGCAATTACTTATCACAAATGTTATTTCTTGTAGGCAAGGGCCACCTTTATGATAGGCCCTCTGACCATACGACAAGAATGTGTTAGATAAACCTTGAATATAGTGTCCAACGAACCTGTTCAGCATCACAATAGTGTCATTTAAAACAATGTCATTAAATGGTGTGATCCACTGTGATCCATCCTTAGTGTTCATCTTTTCACTACATCAGCTTACATTAGCTATTATTATAGGATGTTATTTGTAACTTTGAGCCATGTTTGCTGTGCACATGCAACATATTCTACCTTTGGTAAGTAATGTGAATGAATGATTAAAGGGGTTTGTTATGCAGAGGACAACTCAGCCTGCAAAGTCACTTGTTTGGTGTCTTCTCCGGCTTCGGAGGGAATCAGGCTTAGGTGTTAAGACTGATGTGGATATCACTAAGACTAATCTTATTAATGACACTTCCTACATGAACTCTAGGTTCATTAAAAAAAAGGAAAAAGCTATTTAGTGGTTGTCTGTGGCTGTTGCAGGAGGTGGGCCTTATTAAAACAGTGTTTCCCCATCATGCTGGACACTCACAGACCAGCTAAATGAAGGTCAGTGCTGTTCTCCACGGGGAGGGACAGGCAGCCTGCTGGCCCCCCCCTCACTGACGGGCTATAAAACCACAGCAGCTCCAGGTGGGGGTGAGCAGCGCACACCTGTCACTCATCAGGAGTCATCTCCAGCCGGCCGCTGCCTTTAATCCCCCCCCCCCCTCCAGCATGCTGTCGTTCGCTGGGATTACGAGGAAAATGTAGGGGAACAAGTGTCACAGTCGGTTGTCTGTCACATCTCTGAGGAATTCAGCAGAGTAATCAGCTTCTCTGTTTTCAGGAACTCCTTAGAGTTTTCGTTCATCTTTTTCATACTGGTACCTCACACTATATCGTTAGGTGAGTAGCACGCTGCCCCCCCCCCCCCCCCCCCCCTCAATAACCGAGGTGTGTTGGAGTAGATCTTGTTCTAAATGATACTCTAATTGATTTCCCCTGCAGGACGTTGCAACGATATTTCCTTCTCGATCTGCTGGATGAGCAGGGACGGCTCTCTGGAGAGGTAACCCGCCTCAGGGCGCGGTGCAGGCGGTGTGCTCTGCAGCGGGGCACTCGGTGCTTCTCCTGACAACCTCTCACCAAACCCCATTTACTAAAACACAATCTAGTGGTTTTCTGCAGGTTGGCAAATGTGGCCCCTTGGTCCTTATTTAGTCATGGTCAGTTTTAGCCTGCAGCCTCCTGTTCACAGGTCGGTCCAGTCTTAGAATACACTCTTGCTTTTTATGCAGGACAGGATCAAGGTTTTTGGAGGCCCAACGCAGACCCCCTTACCCCCCTCTATGAAATGAGATGCTGGTTTAGTATATGGATGCTGAACGTTGTACTTCTAAAACCCAGAAGTAATGGCCTCTAATCGTCTAGCAAGACTTTACCTGAACTTTAAACTTGGTTGCATCAATGAGGTCCCACGGTGGTGTTGGGGGGGGGGGGGGGGGGGGGGGGGGGGGGGGTGAGGCCTGGCCTGGCTCACAGCTGACCAGGTGCTGGATGAGTTGAGGTTGGGGCTCTGTGCAAGCGCTCCTTCATGGATCTGTTTGTGCACAGGGACAATGTCATGTTGAAACTAGAAACTGTCTACAAGTCAAGTCTTACTTGGTGCGTCCACGTGCCGATAAGCACGGTAGTATTAAACGCATCTTATTTGATTGGGAATGACAAAATGGGGAAAATGCAGTGTTCCAAAGCTTTATTATTTTCCATCCTTTTAGGCAAAATGGAAACTTATGGGTCAACCATACAGCACTGAAGTCCATCAGGAAGCTGGGTAAAGTTGCCTCCCTGACGGTGTCCCCAGGTGTAGACAACAAGCTAACACTTAAGTATGGAGGCTCTGTTCAGTCATGGACCTTCACAATCAGCTCACGTAAGCATCTTTAACTCTTACTCCCGTCTGCCCACTAAGACCCAACAGTTCTTAACTAAAATCTGTCTCCAAGGTTCAAAGTTCGCTAAAGTCCGAGGCAGGCAGAAGGTCGTAGTGCGGCCAACAAGCGCCACTAAGGTACTTGTGCTATGGATGGTCATTTTAGACTTTGATACTCACCCTGTCCTGCTTTTGCCCACTTTGATCTCTCCTTCTGTCTTCAGGCCTTTCTGGAGTCGATGAGTGCCACTGAGGTGTTTGCCTGTGAAAATGGCACATTATTCTTCCACCAGGATAAAAACTTCTTCCTTGCAATTGGTGAGATTGTGTTTGACCTGCATGTAAACCTGCCCTCAGTTTCATGAGCATTATTTGTTTAGAGAAAGGAAGCAACACCTGCCTACCAGCACCTTTTTTCTAAAGCTCACTAATTAATACATTAGATGTTTGTCATTGTCACACATTACATTTGGCACCATGTAGCATCTCCTCACTTGTGTGTTTTGCTCCCCATCCTTGAACCATCATGAGTCGTCCAATGTACTGTGGATTTCTGTGGTCCCTCAGGCTGAAACCGAAGGATATCAGTAGACTGCAAGGAAGTTTAAGTAAATGTCTTAAGTTGTAATTTGCTAATGCTTGAGATGACTGACTGAACCTCCAAGTTGTCTCATCCTAGGCCACACTTCACGCCTCCCTGTCAAGCTCGAGACCAGGAGCCCTTCCATGTTGCTGGTCTCCTGGGTAGCAAACCGCCCAGCTATCGGCAGCCGCCACGCTGTGAGCCTGTACCACTCTGAGCTGGGCTCCTATAAAACTTTAAGAGTGGACACCACCACCAGAAGCCATTACCGCTTCACAGCTCTGGAGTCCTGCAGCCCTTATGTGGCCTGCGTGGCGATTGTGGGCACGCGCTCATTCACCTGCCTCTCTTCTATTACCGGTACGGACTAGTGGTTGGATGGATGGCAAACAATTGCATTTTTAAAGGGCCAGTCCACAAAGAATGTGAAAACGTTCCTCCCTACCCTTTAGTGATGCAGATACCTTTTGGTCTTATTTGTCCTAGGTTTGAGAAATCCTTCTGAAGCTTCCTCCTTCACCCCAATATAATGGAGATGAATGGAATTTTGTTAATGGTGCAAATTAACTTAAAGAAATGCAATAATGTGTCTAAGGTAGGGCTGCTACAAATAAAGTTCCCAGAGCCAAAGATGCCAATTATAATTATAGAAATATTCTTCTGAGGAGTTGGAGCTAAAAGGGGAGTGAGTACTGGACTTAAAGCCATTGAGACAGAAACCTCTCCAAATGAATGCAAATGCTGGATGTGTAAATAAGTAACTGCTTACCATACTTAAAAGGGGATTCTGTGTGTTGGGTTTACAGTTTCCGCTGCCCTCAAATGTCCAAAAAAGCTATTAATGCTGCTTTAAATTGATTTGCCAATTCTTGTATCCCCTTACCACCAGACCCAGACATTCCCAGGGACTTTGAGGTGACGTCATGGAACAGCAGCAGCATTTCGTTGGCCTGGAACTGCCCTGAGAACCAGAAGTTCTCCCTCTTCCTCCTCACTGCCTTCTACCTCAATGGTACAGACCACACCTTAGAGGAGGTGCTGTCATGGCACAAAGGGGATAACTTCGAGTTCATTTTGTCTGACCTGCAGCCCTGCAGCAGGGTTAAGTTTGGCCTGCAGACGGTTTGCCAGGCAGGGACGGAGTCTCGCTACAGCAGAATGGTCCTGAGTGATGGAAACTCTGGTAAGTCCTGCACAGCTCGCCTATATTTTCCAGTTTGAGCTTAATTTTTTTTAATTCTTCATTTCTACCACATTTTATTATTCTCTTCATTCACAGCCAATATCTGTTAGTGCTTGCTGCATTAAAGTTAGACCTTGCAAGTTTAAGTGAAATTTGAAACGTTAGTGTTCATTTCAGCAGACAACAGAAAGTACTCACATAATGGGATAAAACCGTATATCTGAGAGAACATAACGAGCAGTTCCAGTAAAAACCCTAAAGATGATATTACCTTCAGCCTGCTGATGTAGAGCTCCCACTGATTTATTGTAGTGTTTCATTAGCACCAGTGAGACAGGACAGAGAAAATAAAGTAAGAGAAGGTCACAGTGCTGTTCAATCACCTCTCTGCTCCTCAGAACACTCCAGGATCGAGGCCGTGAGTCAAACATCATTTGGCCCCCACAGCTACACCCTGAGCTGGAAAGTGAGGAACACCTCGTCCATCTCAATGTTCAGAGTCCACCATGAGGGGGCGCTGCAGGGCACCACGCTCCTCACCAACTACACTGTGGGGGGGCTGCTGCCATGCCAACAATACCAGGCCAAGGTGGAGGCGCTGTGCGGAGACGGTGTGCTCATGAGTGCCAAGACGGTCGCAGCACACACAGGTGACGTAGAAAGTGATGGCAAGGGGAAGCTAAACATGGCAGCCAATCAAGTCATGGCTGCAGTCCAACTTGGTTGATCCCACATGTAGAACTCTGCTCTTGTCAGATTGTTGTTTAGGTAAGTAAGACCATGTGACTTTAACTGGCCTCTTGGATGTTGGCACAGTGAGGATTCCATTTGACTTGCTCTTTATTAGGTAAACAGTGTGGGTGATATTTGACTTCTTTTGTTTCTCACTGCGAGTTCAAATGTTTGTTTGTATAGCTGAGTCTGTCCGTACAGTACAGTATACAGTAACGCTTTTACTGATCTGTGTGTGTGTGTGTGTGTGTATGACCTGACCTGTCTGTGTGCGTATCCAGGACCTCGCCATGTGTCTCACCTCAGAAATCGCTCCGACGACTCCACGACACCCCACCAAGCCGTGGCTTTTTTATATGAAATGTCTCCGGAGAACGGCTCCTCCCTCCAGGACAGCCGTGTAAATAACCAAGAGGAAGGGAAGACCTACATCCTGGAGGTGTGGGAGGAATGTGACGGTCGGCGAGCGTCGCAGCGTTCTCCCGTGTGGTTAGAGGGAGCCGATTCCTCCTCAGAGCTCCTTGTGAGAGCTTTACCTGCTCCAGATGTAGGTCAGTCTGGGGTACCAGGAGTCCAGCAAGACTTCTGCATGTGTGGCATTTTTGGCTTTAGTGTTTGACTTGACTGAACATGAGTGATCCACTGAACAGTTTGTGAATGTTTAACAGCAGCTGATTCTTCTGACAGGAGTACAGTGAGTGAAATAAATACTCAACAAAGCTGGAATGAAAAGAACTCAAGTGATTAGGCCAAATTCTGATTCCGATCACTGGTTTAATGATCTTTCATGATGAACTTTACCCATTGTGTTTCCATGTTGTGTCTTTAGAGCTGCAGCTAGATATTTCCAGCATGGGTCTCACAATGGTCGTGCCCTGGTCACTGCATCCGGAGCTACTGGACGACACGTCGGAACCCAGAGCTGAAATGGGGAAGATTTTCAAAGATAAGGTGGATGATATACATTGTTTGTCAGTGAGCAGACTGCAGAGCCAGTTTTCATCCTACTAGTATACAAATGAGCATCATTCTTGAGACCTCCTATCTTGTTCTGTGTCGTTCAGCTGCAGGAGCTGCTGAAAGACTTCCGTCAGCCGGTCCGCGTTGAGCTGGTCACCTTTGAACCTGCAGACGAGCCAGACAAAACCAGCATTCAGTTCATGTCTCTGGATGCATCCAGCACCGTGCCCCTGCCAGTTAAAGAGCAACTGGATTACATTCGCTCCTTGAATGCTTCCAACATTGCAGTTAGAGACGGGGTCATTCACTGGGTCGGTAAGTGTTGGTGGGGAAAACCTGCTCAGCTTGTTCAAGTCATAGAATTCAGACTTCTGTTTTCTGGGGTTGATTGTGTTTGCTGTGGCTGTCTGTTCTTCAGGTCCAGATCTGTGTACTTCTTCCAAGCAAACTGTGTGTCCCCGTAACGCTCTATGCCTCAACACCTTGGACTCCTACACCTGTGTGTGCCAACACGGCTACTACGATGTGAGCTCCGTCATCAAGGCTCCTGCAGTGTCACATCCAGTCTGCCATGGTAAAATCTTAATGCACGCATCTCCTCCAGTGAAACTCCTGTGGCTATCTCACAGGTCTAAGTTCTGTTTTTAACAGGGTCACATCACATCAGGTGGCGTGTTGAACATGGGGGGGGGGGTATTTTATGCCTTTTTATTTTGATGGTGGCAGTCAAGAGATGGCATTTAATGAGGGGAGAGCAATAAGGAACCCAGCTCCCCCAGGAGACCAGCTGGACACCTCTAGGCCACCAGGAAACCCCTCCTTTCTTTTTTTTTTTTCTCATTCCAGCCCCTGAATCATTCTCTCTGTAGACTGTTATCAGTTTAGGACTGTCCCAGTCACTCTTTTTTTAGATTGACTTCTCTTGAGGCAGCATTAGTGGACGCCAGAGGAGCTGTACAGTAGACTTAGTATCAATAACATGAGAATTTCCCCCTATGGGGGATCAAATAAAGAAAGTCTGTTATTGATATGTTATGATATTCTCAGTAAGGTGCCCCTGCTGTGGCTTCAGCATGCGCTTAGGATGCCTGCTGCTTTTAAAGGACAGTGAACATTTCTCCTGCATCAGCCTGCAACAACTGTGCTTCTGCCTCCTCACTGCTTTGTTCTGCTCCTTTGTTCTGAAACAGAAAAGGGCCTTTTCAGCCAGTGTATGGCTAAACTGAGTGGGGGAATAGCAAAACCCTACCTGACGTCTTACATGGGGGGAAAGGTTGACGTGAAGTTGAACGATGGGCGGTGCTCTGTGAATGAGAGTGGGCTGTTCTACTACTTCCGCACCTCAAGGAAAGTCTCCGAGTGTGGGACTCAGATGCGGGTGAGTTGAGGTCACGCAGACGCCTTTCCGACGTGAGGGACGGGTTCTGTGCAGAGATGTCTACGGCACCCGAGTGTGCTTATGACATGAGAACACAAATACATTTTCTGCCATCACTCTTAAAGCTGCACAGGATTCAGAAGCTTTCAATCAGTCACCTGATTGAGAAGTCATATCTAAAAATATCATAAATCCATACCTTCATAATTATTGACATCCCTGGTTTGTTAATGCATACACAAATGTTTGCATTTGTCTGGAATAAACTTGACCCAGCACCCCTGTAGTCTACACATTATTCATTAAATTCACGACGAAGTATTCTAAGCATCTCTGAGGTAGTTTCTCTTCTGTTCCCTGAGGGCATTTAGGTCGGTGTGCAGTTTAGAGTCCTCATAACAAGATATCTGCTAAATGAAGTGTCTAAAAGTGACATCTGCTGCCACAGGGGGCCAACAGTCTTTGTTATGTCGGTCCCTTTTTCGAAGTGTGATGCATGAGTTTAGCATAGCTGAATGTGTGTTTTGTCCTCCAGGTGAACAAAACCCACATCGACTTCCAAAACATACTAACTGTGACCTTGAGCAGAGAACAAACAATCAGCCGGCGGGATCTAAAAGTAGTGTGGAAATGTGTCTACCCGCGACACTATGTCAGCTATGCTCAAGTCAATGTGGATATGGAGTGGTGAGACAAGCATCTTCATATTTAGTCTCTCAGCCTGAAATCAGATGAAAAGCACTGTTCATAAATGAGGCAGAAACATTTGAACACGTCTTTGGTCGTAGGCTCACCTCCATAGCGCTGGTGGAGTTCAACTCCTCGCTGCAGCTGGCCCTGACCATGAGCCTGCACTCTGATGGGTCCTACACCCACCGCTACAGGGATGCCATAGCCCTGGGGCTCGACGACACCCTGTTCTTCCAGGTGGCCCTGGAGACCAACATCTCTTTTGTTTCAGATCTGCTGCTGCAGGTGGAGTCCTGCTGGGCCACTGAGAGCACCGACCCTGAGGACGCTGTTCAGGGCGTTCTTCTTCAGAATGGGTGGGTGAGAAAGACTTTGGATTAGTTGTAGCATAGTTTACCAGTACCCAAACTATTGACTATTCATGTCTCTTTAGCTCCGTTTTGACCGCATGCTTAGACGTTTTGAATGCCACATGAGATTGTGAGCTGAAGTTGCTGTACTGTGTGTAGCATTTGAACTCCTTTGACGGGATGCTGACCGCCGTCCCCTCCTGTCCCCAGCTGTCCTGTTGACACCACGTTCCACTGGCTCTCTGTTAACGGCCTGGCACAGAAAGGCAGGTTTTCTGTTCAGGTGTTCACCATGCCCCAGGGCCTGCCTCTCTACTTTCACTGCCTGACCAACATATGTGAGCACGAGGAAGACTGCACAAAGGTAAACTGAAGGCCGTCTCAAGGTTGAGATAGATCTGCAAATCTTAGGACCAGTGACCTCTTGACATATCTTACCGATTCCAGCTACTGGTCTGCTGCACTAGTGTGCAATACTGGTGGCCTTTGTCGGCCTGTGATGTTGCCCAGAAAGCTTCCAGATGTAAGAAGTGCTGTCTTGATGGTGGCCGTGCTATCATCAAGGATTCTTTTTAAAGGTCCTGACTGTAGGCTAATGTGGGGCTGACGCCACAGCTGGAGTGGTGTGGGTGTACCCACCTCTGTGCAGGAGGCTTTATTGCACCTACCTAAAAACAGTCATACAGTCAGTGCACATGTGCATCATGTTGCAGTCTTTAGTCTGTGGCGTCAACTGCAAACAGACATGACACCCGTGTTTTCAGTCTCACATGCCTGATGGAAGTGATTCTCTATGCAGTGAGAGTACTTTCCTGTGTTACTACTATTGTACATCATTGTTGGATTATTACCGATGCTGTAGTGTTGGAGTTAGCTAAAGTGGGACAGGTTAACTAATTCTATACAGATCACTGTTGGGTAACTATAATGGCACGTTTACAGCTCAGGTCACGTTCCATGACAGCTCATGTTTGTGTGAAATCTTAATCTATAAGTTGTCAAACAAATGTCAAAGAGTGGATCACCGACTGACTCTAATATTGTGATAGAATTGCACCAGCCCACAGCGCACCAAGAGGTCAGTGAGTCGTACGGACAGGGGGGGGAAACGAGCTGCTGTTGTGTCTGCTGGACCAGTGGTGGTCAGTGAGATGAAGTCAGGAGTGGCACCGTCTAACTGTGAGTCTGTCCAGGAAACTGAACTCATGCTTGAAGATCAGTGCACATGAAGTTTTCATCAGATTGCATCACTAGCATTAGTGTTTTTCCTATATTCTTCTTATTTATATTTTTACTTAGTATTTTGTATGCTTCAAATAATGCTATTCTATTTATTTTTTAGTCATTTCACAACATTTCTTGATCCAAGTCTTAGCTGATTTTTCTTAGTGGATTTAACTGCTGTTTAACCAATTAAACATTTTCTGTGGTTTTCACAATTGTGAGTGTTGCGTCCAGTCCGGTGTGAGTTGTACGTGTGCACACTGGATACAGAGTTATTGAAATTACAATGTGTGCATGTGTTTGCAGGGGCCGAGCACGTGACCCTGCTCTCCATCGTGGCGGGATCTATTGGCATTTTGGGTGTAACTGTTTTGTCAGTGAGTGCAACCAAAGCAATCATGACCTACTATGATCAACTACGGCTGCAATAAAGTGTTTTTGAACTCCATCTGTGAGCGCTTTAATCGTGAACATAATTCAATGTAACTGCACAGAACGGTGTATAAAAATGGGCAGGCTTTACCTCTGAAGTCTGTCTTGACTCTTATGAAACCTTTTTTACACATTTCACTTCTCTTTAAATCACTTTTCAGCGTGGACGCAGTAGAACTACCAATGAAACAAATGTTGGTGTTTGATAAAGGACAGGGTCTAACAGGATGGGAACTATTTAAGAACTACAAGACAGTGTGCAGACGTGTTCATTTGTTTAACATGTTTAGTGGTGAGATTAATTTTTAATGCAGTTATCACAATAACCACGGGGGGGGGGTCAGGCCCTGGTAGTGGAGAAGAACACCACTGAGTGGTTCAACAATAACATGGTGTCCTGTTTCCGGAGGAAGGTGTCGCTGCTGGCGGACTGGAACACCTCTTCAGTGACGTAGAGGGCGCTCTAACGTCCATACGTCACATCCGCTTCCGCTATACAATGGCGTCCTCCACGATGGAAGACGGCGTGAGTGAAGCACAAACGGGGAAAAAAGCCCAAAAGACAAAAAACCAAGGTAGGTTTTGGGGGCTGCCGGTTGGACAGCAGCGCGGACAGCTGGGGGAAGCTGGGGAGGCTGGGGGGCTGGGGGCTAGCCTGAAGCTAGCGGGTTAGCACGGAGCGGTAGCCTCCAGCTCACTGCTCTGGTGGACACACTTCTGCTCCTCGGCTTCGTTTCCAGTTCACACCAGACTCTGTTATACTTGGACTGACTGGTACTGTCAGCAACCATCCACCTTACTCTTTCTGTGCCCCCCCGTCAGAAAGCTGGAGTGCCCTCTACCAAAAGTAGCTGCTTTTTAAAGAGCAGCCCCCCCCCCCCCCCCCCCCCCCCCCCCCCAGCATGCCCCTATGTACTGACCCTGAGGTTGGAACAGCAGTGGAACCGGACCTGATGCTAAACGTGGTTCTCCTGTCTGTCTGTCTGTCTGTCTCATGCAGTGGATGAGTCTGAGCTCCTGACAGTTCCTGATGGATGGAAAGAGCCTGCGTTCAGCAGAGAGGACAACCCCCGGGGGCTGCTGGAGGAGAGCAGCTTCGCCACCCTCTTCCCTAAGTACAGAGAAGCCTACCTGAAGGAGTGCTGGCCGCTCGTGGACAAGGCCTTAGCAGAGGCAGTAAGTTCACTCAGCACAAGCTTTGAGGGACCACAAGTTCAGTATCGGAACGAGTCTGATGGATTCTAGCTTTGGCCTCACTCTGTGATCGCTGACTCGAGGGACATTTGAGTCCTATCTGCGTATTTATGTTGATGTCATGTTGCTGCTCCTACCAGTAGGACTGTGGACACATTTACTCCAAACATCTGTTACTTTTCCCTCTGACTACTGTTAACATTAGCAAACTGTAGGTGCAGAGACATAACGTGTTATGGGTGGTGGAGGATACCAAAGAGCACACAGGGTAACGTTATCGTTGAGCGTGTCCATTTATGCATCTTTCACATCACGTTGTACTAAATTGAAACTAACTCTTAAGAGTAATATATATCGTTAAGCCTCAACGTGACCGTGAACACGAGCTTGAGTCTGGTTTGATTACTTCACTCCCACCCAGTGTAGTTCTCGACGAGGAGTCCGGTGGGATATAACGTGGATTTTTGTTCTTCTCAGCACGTCAAAGCGTCTCTGGACCTGATAGAGGGAAGCATCACAGTCTCCACCACTAAGAAGACGTTTGACCCGTACGCCATCGTGAGAGCCAGAGACCTCATCAAGCTGCTGGCCAGGAGCGTCCCCTTCGAACAGGTGATGACCACAGCGCTCACGCTCAGGACAGGGCTGTCACGTAGGGTGGGGGCTGGTTACTTTGTGTCTGATCTCCAACCACCACCACCTTCCTGAAGGTTGCTGCTCCTTGAGCTCGATAACAGCCCAGAATGAGGCTGTTTTCTAATCTTTAGGCTGTTTGCTGTTTTGCCTCCAGGCTGTGCGGATACTGCAGGATGACGTAGCATGTGACATCATCAAAATCGGGACCCTGGTGAGGAACAGAGAGCGGTTTGTGAAGCGAAGACAGAGGCTGATTGGCCCCAAAGGCTCCACTCTGAAAGTGAGACATGCTGCTTTCCTTTCATTGTTGATGTTGTTAAAACCTTTGACTGTTATGACTGTGACTACCAAGGCTCCCCAGTGTGCAGTGCAGGTCACACACCTCTGGGATACAGCTCTATAGCAAGCATCTGTGGAGGAATCACTGAAACTATAGAGATTGTAACTGTTATCACTGGCCTGCCTGGAGGTGATGTGGAGCGCCTGTTAAAATGTCATTTTTAGCAAAAACAACATGTTGTTGCGGGTGTATTCTATTCTATTAGCCAGAGCATTAAACACAGCATGTAATCTAACTTGTACACAGGTAAGAATTGTTGGTGGACATGCCGAAGAAGGCTGTAATGATGAAGAACCTTTAGAGGGGCACACTGCTGAAATAACATGAAGATGTTTGCCGGTCTCATGTGATCAGTGTCAGGGCCACTGGGAGATGTTGAGAATAAAGTCAAAGTATTTGGGGACTTTTCTTGCTCTTTCTGGACCTAATGCTCTGTTGTAAATTGTAAACCTGTGCAAAGTGAGGAGGAACAAAGCCTCTGACACTAGGTGGCAGCGCTGCCTCTGGTCAGCTACAACATCTGAATATCTCAGTCTGTTAATTGTCGTCTTACATCGTCATGGTGACACACTCAGCTTGTCTGTCCTTTTTCTCCAGGCGTTAGAACTGCTGACCAACTGCTATGTGATGGTGCAGGGCAACACCGTGTCGGCCCTGGGGCCCTTCAGCGGCCTGAAGGAGGTAAGAACCTGATGGGAGTCCAGCGGTAAATGTAAACTGACCTCCAGTGGGTGATGATGAGGAAGAAAAAAAACCCCAGCGTAAACACAGTTCACTGTCTGACTGAACGGCACATGAGAATTAGATTACTTAGAAAATATCTGTCTCATCATGGCTTTTCTCCAAAATGCCCTTTTCAGTAGTCTGTTTTTATTTCACAATGCTATTTTCTCACTGGCTCTTTTATTTCATAACGTCACATTTCATGACAGTGGTGTCGTCACCGCCCTCTCACCTTTCAGCCAGTCACATACCCCCTTCCCTCTGAAGCCAGCAATGTCAACAACAGCTAGCAGATTTAGCGCGTTAGCTGTCACGGTTCCCTCTGAAGACACACTGAGTTATCTACTGCAGCAGCATAACTTCATCACATTGCTGCTGAGCCAACTGTGGTAGCAGTTGTTGAGCTTGCTAGCATAAGAGAGATGGGGGGGGGGGGCTGTCTGAAAGGAAAGGGGATAGTGATTGCCATAAAAACTGATGTCCTGAAGTCAAAGGTGTCATTTAAAAAGTGACTCTGATATGAAACTTGACATGTCTCTTTCTCTTTGTTCAGGTCCGCAAAGTGGTGATGGACACGATGAAGAACATTCATCCCATCTACAACATCAAGGTACGTAGAGCCTGCTGACAGAGCCCTGGCTGGTCAGGAGCCCACAGCTCTGCAGTACCAGCACAGGAGAGACAGAAGTGTTGGCCAGGCTGCCTTCATGCCCAATGAAGATGTTTTCCATCCTTGTTCTTGATCTCCTGACTGAGACGAATCTCTCTGGGTTTGTAAGTCACGGTTGGCTCAACCTGGAGCTGAGGGCATGAAAGAGTCACCGATGCTGCTCGCTCTGTTTGAAGTAGAACTGTCACTATTCGTCATCATTGTGGAGCAGCCATCACATCTGACGAGTTAATAGATGCACCAGCCACACTTTGTCCCATAGGGATGAGGTGGTGAACACAGCGTAGAAGCAGAGGACAGAGCGTGACCGCCGGCAGGCAGGCTCACTGCTCTCTGCACTGAGGCGCCTCTCAGCTTCAGGAGATGACAGGAGCAGATCCATCTTCTTCTTTGTCCTCACAGGCCAAAACCAGCCGGCTGTTTTCAGACCTGTACACCTTCTTCATGACGTATCAAAGATGCAGTAACGATTCATTGCAAATCCAAATGGAAAGTGCAGAAATAAAGAAAAACTGGGCTCCAGCTGTGACAAGGCACCAGCGTATCCTGATGGATGAGGAACAATACGTAGTGTAAACTATATAGATACATTCAGGCTTCTGTGTTTTACACCCCTGCTTTAAAAGAGGTTTTGTTATCAGTCCTTGGACTCTGTGGAATGAGTTATTTCATGCTTCCATATCTAATCAGGAGAGCCCTGCAGCTGCTGTTGCCCTGGCAAAGACAGTGGCTCCAGATTAGTCCTACGCTGGTTTAGTCAGACAGTTTTTAAGGCTGGGGTCGATGCAGATTTAATCGTTTTCAAGGTTTGAAGTGTCTCTACTAACAATAGCAATGAGTAAGAAAAGAACATTTTAGTGCCGGCATATGGTGTGACAGTACAGCATGACCAAAGTGTCGCATTTTTATTTCTTTCCCTCCGCCCCCCCTTTCCACGCGGTCTGACGGCTGCCATCAGACGCTGATGATTAAACGGGAGCTGTCCAAAGATCCAGAGCTGCGGATACAGAGCTGGGAGCGCTTCCTGCCCAAGTTCCGTCACAAGAACCTGACCAAGCGCAAGGAGCCCAAAAAGAAGAGCGTGAAGAAGGAGTACACCCCGTTCCCCCCATCCCAGCCGGAGAGCAAGGTCACACATCCGCTTTAACACACTTTAACACGCCGAATAACTGTCTTTTAACGATCACTCTGTTAGAAAGGCCGACCTTAATGCAACAACAAAGGAATATTCCCCAGATTCTAACAGCGAGCATAACTCTGCATCATCTCTGTAGGTTGACAAGGAGCTGGCCACAGGAGAATTCTTCCTGCGTGATAGCGTGAAAAAGAGGAAGAAGATGGAAGAGATCAAGGTGAGAGCGGAGTGGAGTCACTGGAGGGGGTGTCTGTCCCCCCGCTGGAGACAGAGCATTAATAAGACACACAGCCTCCTTATGCTGCTGTTCACATTCAGGCAGCAGACTGTAAGATGCTTTCAGATGAATTCTTTCATTAACGCTGGCTGCAGATGATTTATCTAACTATTACTTACTACTACTCCAGGGGGCTGAAGATACCAGTGGGGGGGTTTGGCACACAGTAAACTGGAGCTACAGACTGAAAGTAGCACCCCCTTTTTCTAGTCATAAATCGAGAATCAATTCTGAATGAAATCTGACCCAAAGAATTAGAATCTTATTGAATCTTGAGATTCCTAAAGTCTCCCACCTCTACCTGTTCCTGCCCGACCAGTGTGAGAGTAAAGGCCTCCCAGCCAGAGGACAGTTTGCTCATTCGCATAGTTTGCCTTCTGTCCTTCTATTGTATAGATACGGTTTCATAGAAGAGCAGCTAGATTAGCATGACCTAAAACCAGGTTGGATCAGAACAGTCCTCCACTTACAGAGCGTCTGTAAAACGCTGCAGAGAGAAGTGCTCATCACACCCAGAGGTCTGTCATCGTTCCTCTCTTTCAGGTGAAACAAGCAGAGGCGCTGACCAAGAAGCAGGAAGAGCGCAACAGAGCTTTCATTCCTCCTAAAGAGAAGCCTCTATTGAAGAAAAGCACCAAAGGTAGATTTAAAGGGCCACACCTTTACCTGAGAAAGAAGCCCGTGTGTCTGAAACTGGCTGTAACAGTCCTGCTAAACTCTGTCTCACCCCGCTGACCTTGTTTCTGCCGCAGCTCCCACAGACGGCAAGCTAGACATCGAAGCCATCAAGGAGAAAGTGAAGAAAGCCAAAACCAAGAAACTGGGGGCTCCACCAGTCAACCCAGCCCCCCCCACCAACAGCACCACCACCAAAAAGAAAAAGAACAAGGGAAAAAACAAAGGCTAACTCCAGACGGCCCCCAGCGCTGCTGGAATGTGGGCCGTGTCGTGTGTCTGCTGTTGGGCCGTCCTAGACGGAGGCAGGACGAACAAGATCCTGCGTGTGAGCCACAAACTGTCGTGGCCATTTTTAGAGAACTGCTTTTGTTGTGAGGACTTCCTGCTCAGGTGACCTGGCACGGCCCCCTCCTGCCTGGACACCAGCTCTCAGTCAAAGGAGGTGAACAGACCTCTTGTCTGCCTGATCTCCCTCAACTGTTGTATGGTCAGTGTTCATGTTTCACTTTTCCTCCTTCATCAAGGGCGACGTGTGTCCAGGACAAGGCCGAGTCAGTCAGACGGAACTGTGACATTGTTTTTCTGTTTTTATGGTCACATTTCCTCAGGAGTGTTACTGTAAGGAGCCAGAGTTCTATCAGTGTGGCTGGTGATACGGTGGACATGCTAGCAAACACGTGCTTATTTACTCATTCAGACACATAGCAGACGGTCCACTTCCCATCAGTACTGTTTGTGTACACCAGGCTTGTTTTAGCTCTTTTTGTTGCACGCCACCAACTCCTGGTGGAAATCTGAGGCTCTTTAGATGCTAAACTGTGTTTACCAGCTAGGTGCTAACTTGTCCTGCCTGCTACTTGGTGCTGGGCAGGCAGCGTGTGGTTAGTTTACCAGAGCTGCTTCACTGAATTAGCCTGCCTGTTATGTCTGTAAGCCAGGGTGATGAGAGCAGTGTTTCACCTGAAGGATAACCCCTGTGCTTCTAAACCTGGGCCCTATTTGTTTTTATTCTTCAAAATAATTGGTAGGTACACAAACTAGATCAGCTCAGCCAGCAGCCACCAAACGGGCTGCAACTTGATCCTTTGGGACAACTGCACCTGATCACAGTAGGTCCTCTAAAAGTGCTTCTTTGGTCCACTGACAGGCTCAGAGTGTTATTCTAAGTGTGTGACAGCATCATGGAAAGGATCCCTACAGAGAGAGACCTGGAAGATCCTTTTGGTTTAACCACAAACAGCCGTTCTATCGCTCTCTGCACACACACCAGACTACCACATCAGCACTTTTAGTGGACCTACTGTGATCAGGTGCAGTTGTCCCAAAGGATCACGTTGCAGCCCGTTCTTGGCTGCCAATGGAGGAAATCTACTGGACCAATCCCAAAAGTTTGTACCTACCAGTGTATGTAAAGAAGGGCTCAGTTTCCTTTTTATGTCTTCTCTCCCAAACCTCAGGTTTAGTTGGTGGCTTGTCTGCCTTAAACCTGTGACGAGCAGTGTGTCTACAGAGAAGCTGGGGGGGGGGAGAATGGATGGGACCTAACAGCTGTCTATAGACAAAAAATAGTTTATTAAACTTGTAACTGCACTGTAGCACTGGCTGAACAAGTCCATGTCATTCATGTATCCAACGGGGGGGGGGGCTATTCATAGCAGAAGACGTCGGGGTAAAAGTGGCGGACTGCATACGCTGTGATGAAGGTGAAGATGACTCCGAGGGGCCGGACAATCAAAATGGCCACATAGTTGGTTCCGCCAGCCACATAGTTGGAATCTGGAAACATAAATGTAGTCGGACAGTTTTATTATTAACATTGACAAAAATCTAACCTAGTACAGCTCCGACCATGACGTATCTAGGAGAACATATTGCTCACAGAAGTACTCTAAGAATAATCTGTATTTTGTATAATAAGCTGGATTTCATCTCTGCTTCAAACTGTTTTCGTCTTGATTTCCTTCATTCTGTGATTTTTCAGCTGGTCACGACCTGATTAAACTGTGATGACGTCAGAGCTCACAGGAAAAATAAAAACATTTGTTTTGGATAAAATAAGCCAAAAGTGTCTGTGATCTGCCAGCAAGAAGCCCTGATTCAAAGTCAAAGTGAGGGATGTTTTGGCATTATTAAAGAGTCTGAACACTCACTGCAGAGATTGTCCACACAGGTTCCTTCACACCCAGAGCAGGCTGCTCCCAGAGAGTCATACGGTCGTCTTCTGTTTACGTTCCCCCTGCACACACAACCGCCACCGTGGTGAAACACGGGCTCAGCAAAGACCCAAACCAACAGTACTGTGTGACCTGTGTGTGTGCAGCACTCTCACCAGGACACAGACCTTCCAAACCGCTCACGAGTACATCGTTTCAGCTGCTCACTGCACTTTTTACCAAATGTCTCTAGAGCAAGGTGAAATGGAGCATTTGCACTATTTGTATCAATAGTGGTGTATCAATGTGCTGTGTGTGTGTGTGTGTGAAAATACACAGGGTGGTGAGCCACTTCCTTTTTTCACACACCCAGGGATGAAACCCTCTTGCCCAACCTTTAAGCCACACTCAGCCTCACACAGAGAAACAGAAAAGTCAACACGGGTTCCCCTTTTAGTAACGGCCTTCATGCACTCTGACTTATCGTGTGTTTGTGGATGTTAACTTACATTGGAGCATAGTTGCAAACAAAAATGACGCCCTCTTTGGTAGCAAACTTTGTGTTTGTGACACCACTCAGGCACAGCTGGGCAGCACAGCCGACCTTGTGGCTGTTGGCCCACACAACCTGGACACAGCAAGAGTTCAATTACACAGTGCAGACCAAACATAGAACTTCCTGAGTAGTTCCTCTTAAGCTCTTGCCCCAAAAAACATTTCACCATGAACAGTTTCATGTCAGCCGCTGTGCAGGGAACAGTGCACACACCTGAGTGTAGTGACCACAGACTTTGTTGCAGCTGTTGCTTTCATAGCCGTAGTGTTGTTTTTCATTCACCCAGTCCTTCATGGCACTCGTCACAGCAAAATCCGATGGAGGGTAGCCCGCCCATATGTTTTCTCCTACCGAGGAGAGGAGAGGATGCACGCGGCTGACGTCTGGGCTGTGTTTAAACACACAGCGTTCTGCCCACGCTCTCGCGGTCCTGGCCAAGTCCTCGTCCCAAGTCTGAACGAGCACAGAGGGTTTTAAAGGGTCACTTCATCCAAAAAGTCACATAAACCTTCAGTTTGGGATGTTCACAGCAGAGAAAAACATAAAAAGCTGGTGAGCAGTGAGTATTTCTTACAAGTGTGATTGTTCTCAGAGCCATTTATTCCCATGTTGTCCTCAGGACTGCACAGTATTTCATTCAATACAGAATATTAAAGAGCAAACAACCTCTCCGTCTCCAGCTCTCTGCTCCCTCAAAGATCTACCTTTTCAAGATGCTTGTCAGTGCTCACTAACCTGTGTAATCTGTGCAGATCTACTGGCCTACATGAGTAGTGTAGGTGATCTGACAACAACAGCATAAGTAACATTTATCTGCTGCTCTGTTCTGAAACCATCAGAGGGGTTTACTCTGACCATTCCTGCACGACGCCCTGGCAGTTTGATAATGTTGCCTCAGTGTTTTAAGTCCTTCCCCAGCAGACCTGCTGTGGTGCAGCGAGCTCCTTTCATTCTGACACTGAGACGGATGAGAAATGAAGCGCTCATCTTGCCTACCATGGTCAGCATGTTACTTGCAGGTGGGGTGACCGCTGACCGCGCCCTGTTGTGCTCCCTCACACATTCATCGATGAAGCTCCTGTCAGTGATTTCTGGCAGTGACACTGAACACACCCCCAAGTCTAGGAGAATCCAGGCCCACAGTAACATCCCCGCCGTGCTCCCCATGCTTCAGAGGATGAAATGCCACCAGCAAAGACGCAGAACCTGTGGCTTGCATCTGTCGAACAGGAACAGGAAATGACACACCCAAGAGGAACAGGATGCATGAGCTGTGTTTCAGAAATATCGTGACAGACAGGCGTCATTTCTCTCCACTCCACCCAGTGCTCATTTAAAACTCAGGCACGGGTGAGGCAGCTGGATGTGCACCGTTCCCCTTGTGCACAGTGTTTGTAGTCTAACATGCACATGCAGAGGCTCCATTGTGACTGTTAAATGTCTCCACTGTTATGATTTTCAGAGAATCAACCCTGCTGACTTTGGTGATCCCTGACTTTCCCTCCAGTGCTGTTACTGGGTTAAAATTTCAATTTGTCCAAAAGCTAAACTGATGATCAGCCTGCGCTAAGAGAGAGAACATGCTAAACACTGTACCTGCTAAACTTCAGCCTGTAACTAGCTCAGAGCACCACTTTGCCCAAAGGAGGCCTCTCCAGTAAGCATGCGGGGCAGAGGAGCCCCCAGGACACTGCTGCAGTGGACCCCTGTCAGCGGCAGGGGGCAGCCGCGGTCCTTCCTTCCGTGTCACTACGAGAAATGACATCAACGTACTTGTCCCGGAAGTTTGGATACGTAGCATTCAAAGTAAAAGCTTAGATCAGCTGATAACACTGAAATGTAAGAATACACCTGTATGTGTATTTTTATTAACTGGTTATGGATTGTAGGACATCTGCAGCATGTAAGTCATGTCAGGCTACAGCCAAATTAGGTACTGTGTGATTGGCACATATCTTCTACTGCAGAAGATATGAGTCAAATCAGCCAGTACACTTTTATCAGCATACACCCAAGTATTTACAAAGAAAACAAAGTCATTGCAGGCCCTCAGACTCAGCTGGACTGAGCAGAACATTTAGAGAAAGGAGTAGAAGCTGTGGTCTCAGCTCTCAATGCGGGTCCATGCTGGTCAGAACATACAGACGTACAGACATGCAGAGCAGGGCTGCATCCCACCACGGGTCTGTGGCCTCTGGGTGTCTGAGAGGCAGATCAGGGACATAGATACCATGTGAAACCTGAAGAAGGGTGACGGAAAGAAGTGCTGCCTCACAAAGCAGATGGAGGAACATGTCAGCGCCGACATCAGCCACATTTGGTCTTATTATCTTAATGCAGATTCGTACTTCTGAATGGTTTTAACTCATGTGTCTTAATTGTGTTTACTATCCACAGTTTGTGGCTGAACCTTCTGAGGTGGCTCACACGTGCCAGCACATTGTGTTTCTCTGAGGGTAAAAACATGTGCCCCATCACTACATGTTGTCACACTTTGACAAGAAAACAGGGAACTCATCACATAAGTTATTCCAGCTCAACAACATCTAGGATGGGTGCAGACTTCTCCTGGCAGCCTCACAGTGAGGACAAGACAAATATGAGCGTGGTATCGATCATCTAACCCTCAGAAAGAAAGCAAATCAGCATATATCAAAAAATATATGCTTTGACATGCTGACTCATAGCTGGGGATCGAATTTACAATGATTAGATATAGAAATATACAAAACACTATACATTTAAAACACGCAATTACCTAACAGCGCAGTTTAAGAGCTGCTTC
This sequence comes from Pempheris klunzingeri, assembly GCF_042242105.1. Taxonomy (NCBI): domain Eukaryota; kingdom Metazoa; phylum Chordata; class Actinopteri; order Acropomatiformes; family Pempheridae; genus Pempheris; species Pempheris klunzingeri. The sequence goes on along the minus strand of NC_092033.1, from coordinate 19,245,502 downwards.
TAAAGAAACTGAACTTTTATTTTGAAAGCATCCGTCCCGGAAATCCTGTCCATGTTATTGCAGCTGAGCGGAGCGCAGCTGTGTGGAGCCTCACATCCTGGATTTAGGTCTCCAACATCTCGTTGTTTCCACTGTTTAGAATCGTAGCGGTTCCTCCCTGCCTCCCCCCTCGGCCTCCCCCCCCTCGGCGGCTGCCGTAGCTCCTGTGTGGCGGCTGTCTCGTGCCCCGCGCGCCCCGTGGAGGATGGTGCTGTCCGCGTCCCAGCAGGTCGCCCTGGCGTTCACCGCCGTGCTCTTCACGTTCGTCGTCCTGCCCAGGCTGGCGGGGGTGGGCGGCGGGACGGGGGCGAAGGAGAGCAGATTTGACAGGAAAGGTAAGACATGTCACTTTTGTCCTGGTGGGGGGGGTGTTATCACCATCATCATCATCATCATCATCATCATCATCATCACTGGCTCTGTCTCACTCCCTCTTCACTCCTGTGGGACATGTTTCGCTCTGAGTCTGTCAGACGAGATGTGCCATAGAAAGAACGTGTGACTGGACAGTGAAGCAGTAACAAACATTGTGGGTGGTTCCAGTTAGTCCTGCTGGGTCTGAAAGAGATGGAACCTAGAGCCTGCACTGACCATGAGCACTGTTGAGGTTCTACCTGTTATGTGGCACAAAGGGGGAATGAGATGTTACCTTGAAGAGTAAAGGGGTCATGTACTCTGCAGCAGAGCAAGCTGTCAGCTGCACGCTGCCACAGTATCACCTGTTGAATTGTGTAGTGGAAAATCGCTATTTGAAATAAAACCAAGCTTGGTGTATGTCAAGCAAACTGAACTCTTTCTTATCTTGCGCGAGAGAGTCAAGTGATCCACACCACAGGAGAGGGAAGGAGTTGACTGGCACAAAGAGATATCAGACAGAATGTTATAGGCAATTGGGCGTATCATAAAAGTTTAATGATAATACCTTTAATTTACATTTTTTCAAACACACTTTGTGTCATAATGAGTCTCCTGTCCTTCATCCCTGCTGATCAGTTGAAGGTTTCTGTCAACTGTTGTTGAACATTGTCAATCTTTCAAGTCAGTTTCCTGTTCTCGAAAACTGAAGTAAATTCAAATTTTGTGCTAATTATATTTACCTTGCAGATCAGTGCAATAACATATTGGTAAACAGTAAAAAGATATAATAAATCGACAAAAAAGATGATCAGATAGACTTTTTACTATCTGTTATTGTCTTGATTTCGTTTAACATTGCTGTAATTAATCTACCACCAGAAATGCCAATGGATTTAGGGGATTAAGAGAAGGTCAGTAAACTTTAAGTTGCAGGGGGTAATTTAATTTTGTTCGCTTACACCTCTTGTTTATTCCAGTGAACTTTGTAAAGCACTGTGAGACACTCTGTTGTGATATTGGGCTATACAAAATAAATTGAATTGAATTGAATTGAATTCCTTATAAGGTAAGAATCTAAGTAAAACATAGCATTATAAATCACAGACACAAAGAGCGACAATAGCCGAGGTCATTTCTGGTCATCCTCCCCAACGCTAAAATCAAGGTGGTTTCCTGTTTTCTGATCAAATGCCCTCAAACTCAACTCCAGGTGTTTTCCTGTTTTCGCCATGTCCTTTTCTCAGGATCAGTTGCAGGGCAGATATATTTGTGTCTCAGTATTGTCACACTTCTGCTTTCAAAGGTCATCAACAGCTAATTGCCATTTAAGTATTTTCCATCACAACTGGTAGAACAGACGGGGAGCAGGAAAGTCCCCGTCAGAGGGTGAGCCAACGTCATGTCACACAAACCAACTGCAGAGTGAGTGGGTTCACCCCTCTCACATCACAGTGCACCTCTGAGTGGAACTCAGTGGGATTACTTAACGGAATGAATGGAGTGTTACCACCTAATAGCAGAATGGTGTAATGTTGTGGTGTAATTATTCATGCCGAAAAACACTGTGAGATTCGTTGTGTTTGTGTAACAGGTGGGCAGACAAGGACTTTTCTATATGTGTCAGAGAATTTTACCCCCCCTGAAATAAGCAATGATGTTTAGCTTCAACACAAACATTCAGTCATTCAAAACTAGTATAACCAAAACTAGAAAATCCCCCCCCCCCCCCCCCCCACACACACACACACACACACACGTCCACACCTCTACTGAGTGTTTGAGGCGTCAGTAAAAAGGAGGGATTACGCTCTAACTCACGTTTGTCATGAACAAATAGAAGGAAGAAGGAACTTTCTGTGAGCTTCTGTTGCTGCTTAACATGAGCAACATCTGTCAGTGTAACAGGACGCCTTCTCACTCCGCCGCCGCTGCTGCTGCTGCATGAAACCATTTAAACAATACCTCGCTCTTTCTCGTTCTGGCTTCTGCACAAAAGGGCTTCCGAATGACTCAACTAACTTAATGAATGAATTAAATGTCAGTGTTACTAAAACGTTTGTTACTTATCGATGAGGCCCGAGCACACGGCTGCTAATGGAGGACACTGTGGTCTGACTTCAGTTCTTGTTGGACTGAATGAAGCACTTAACAGGCGACGACCGAGCCACTTCTGTCAGACTGGTCTTTTAAGTGACACACAATACCCACCAGCCGTGCTGTGTTAAGAAGTGTTAATAGAGAGAACAAACTACTGATTGTAGTACACGGATGCAGCTACGGGTCAGACTTTAAATGCTCTGTATCTGTGCGGCTCCTTTCTAGTCACGTCGACCCCTCAGAGCGCTTTTCCATCCCATCCTCATTCACACATCATTCATTCAGGAGGAGCCTAAAGTTAGAGGAGACTGTTCTTTCACACACTGAAGCTGCTTCAGGAGCAGGTTGGGGTTCAGTGTCTGGCCTTCTTCGACACGCTGACTCAGAGGAGCCGGAGATCGAACCCCCCGACCTTCTGACCGAGGGCCGACCCACGCTACCTCTGAGCCGCAGCCGCCCCAGTTTAGCTAACAAACGGACTAGTGCTGAGGATTATGTTTCCATGGCAACTTAGGTCAGACCTACTTAAAACCTCCTTTAGGAAACAGAATTTCCTGAAAACAAGCTTTATTGACATGAGCCTGGTTGAACTGGAAAAGCAACTGCTAAGCACTCACAGTCAGCATGACCCAAAAAACCCCTCACCATCTGTTTGTCCCCATCATGTGCCTGGAACAGCGGGGACGGGGCCGGGGGCAGTCAGAGGTCATCCCATCAACATGAACGCCCCCGGTTCACCTCAGACCCCCGAGAACATGCAGCAGATGAAGAAGCTGATGGAGCAAGAGCTGAAGAGTGACAAGTACAAGTCCAACAGCAACAAGGGCTACGTGTTCACCCTGATGCCTCTCTACGCCATCGGGGTCGGAGTGTTTGCAGCTTACAAGTTTTTGAAGGTAAGCAAAGACATCCCCAGCACCACGTTACACCGAGAGAGGAAGCTTTGAAAGGCATTCAGTAAGTGCAAAGTCTGCATTCTTTTCTACTCTCAGATCAAGTCCGCTGATGACCAGGCACAAAAGGACAAATTTGCAAAAGGAGCCAAGAAATCAGTGGAGGCAGGTGTGTAGCGCACGCTCGGGGGAGTCTGTCTGCATGTGTGGGTGGCTGTGGTCGATCATGTTACCGTGAGTGACTCAGATCTGGGCTGTTTACCCTCCTCTTTGTGTGCGTTTGTTTTTGCACAGAGAACCAGTTGAACGAGCTGGAACAACGGCTCGCACAAACAGAGAGGATGCTCAACTCCATCCTCACCCAGCTGGACCCGCTCACTAACTGGTGAGTGACGCTCGCTGGCGTGTCCACCGCACCTTGTCTTCATCCTTTGCTAGAACAGCTGTGGGTCTGAAACATGATATGATGACGTTAAACGTCCCTCACTGTCCCTGTGAGGGACAGCTGGTCTGCAGTAGAAATAAGGCCTCTGACATTTATTTAGTGTTTTCCACCGTCGGGTTTAGCTGTGTATTCATGGAGGCACTGGCTACCTGCTTTTTATCACCTCCTGAACATTAGCTCTAACAATTCTTCACTAATCACGTTTCTAATAATATGAGCATTATAGTTTATTTCAAAGAATAAGTTTGACAAAAAGCAAAATACAAGGTCCAACTTACTTGTAGTTTCCAAAGCTTTTCTAGTGGATGAATATGGTGAATTGTCAGAATGTGACAGGTTACTTGGTGTACTAGGTGCTGGTTGACGAGTCCTGGTTGATGTCTGTGCTGTGACAGGTGTCCAGTGTTCATCCAGGCTCCATGCTGCTTCACTGTCTTTACAGTGGACCTGTAGACATGTTAAGGTGTTGCATTGTTTGTTTGGTTTGAAAAGCAGGTGGGGGTGCACAGGGAGGGATGTGACACAAAGGTACTGGATGAGGCTACAGAGATATGATCGTTATTATACCTTCAGAACTAAGTTTTCTCCATAATCACCGTTAACCCAGCGACAGTTGTCTGTACATCCATTGGTACGCTGCCAACAGGAGCTGCTAATAGCTCATTCAGCGTGGTCCCCTAATTATGAGCGTATGCAGTAGAGGCTAAAAAGTCGTAGCCCACAGCTTTGTTTCCACCAGGCTTCACGTGAGCAGCAGCTGGTCTCGCTCTTTCCGTCTGAACTCGGTGTCGTCGGTGTGTCGAGCAGAGCAGAGCAGTTTGATGAAAGGGTTCAGGGTTCAGTGGGACCTGGTTAACATGACAGTGATCTGATTATTTGTTCCCTGATGGAGGCAGGACACAGCTGTGGTGACCCACAAGTGAAGGTGGTTTTATTCCATATGTGGTTTGTTCTTGGTTTAGATTGTAGATTATGGTTTCATCTTTTTCCCCACTGGCCCCTTTTTTAATTGACAATTATCAATACACATAAAATGTCCAAAGGTTGTGATCATTGCTGCTGTATTCATATCAAATGATGTCTTCACCCTGCAGTGGGTGTCAGGCTGTGCCGTCAGAAATGGCTAAAGTCTCCAGCTCTGACTGAACGTATCATTACGCTGCCGGTAAATCCTGCTGCCACCCAAGCAGACAGCAGCACCCACCCACTGCTGAGGCGGGGCCCTCTGGCCTCATGGTAGTGCCGTGGTCTGCTCTGTAGTCCAGCCCTCATCCCTCCACTGGTCCACCAAATAGCTACTTCATCAGAAAATGTTTCACACCATTCTCTCAAGTGCACCTTTTGAAAGTGTCCTTGAGTCCCGCAGAGAGCAGATACCTCATATGTACACTGCATCTTCGTAGCATTTCATAGCAGCTTTACTCTCCTAACCAACCCTGTTGCTTTCTCCGGCAGCATGCAGCCCAATCCACCAAGCAACAGCCAAATAATAACCTTCAGGTACCTCATCTTAGCACGCAGCAGAGCATCCTGTCCTCCCACGTCACGCTAGATAGATAGCGAGCTTGTCTTAACAGCCATCACATGAATCAGACAACCTGTTCCACTAACTAGCCAGCGAAGCTCACTAGCAGGCAGCCTGAGCCAGCGTTCCTTTCCTGTCCACTTACAGGGCAATGTTCAGACTACAGAGGAGCCCCCCCCCCAGATACTGTCGTTTTCGTGATTGTGTAGTTCTCACATCTTGTTTCTCCTCAGTGTGAAGTCGGTGGCTCAGGAACAGAAGAACGAGATCATGTCTCAACTCCAGACCATCCGCTACCTGATGAAGAAGAGAGGAATGGACTGTCCGCCGCTGAATGTCAATGGTGGGCTGATGGACTGTTAACCACTGTTACACACCTGTGTACACGCAGCACGCTAACTGATGGTGCATTTTCCCATAAAGACCCACAGCAGCAAACGGCAGGCTTGACAATAACACACAGATAATGCAGCCGTGCTTGGTGCTGCAGCCGTGGCTCCCTGTCGTGGGTCTTGTGATGAACCACAATTTGAAATTCAACTTTAGCAACCACATTGAAGCACATCTCTAGCAAAGTGCTTTGCATCTAATTTTACAGCAATGAATGTGGTGTAATACGCATAAAGACGAGAGCACGGCTGCTCAGCAGCGTCAGATGAGTGACTGACTGCAAACTTCCATTAATGTCGTTTTGCCTTTAGCTGTGGGTGATATTGATCAGGCATAATCTTGCTCTCCTTCTACCTCAGTACTGATGAATGGTGGCATAATGTGACGCTATGATTGGGGGGGGGCTATTTTTGCTTCCAAAACACATTTACGCAAAAGAAAAGACAGAACTGTCTACAGTCTGATCCTGGATCTCAGTAGCGGACACAGTAAATGAATCAGATGATGATATTTCTGCATAATGTGACAACAATTCTTAATGCAAATCCTATAACGCTGCTATTCAAACCATAGTCACTTTACATGTGAACTATGTGTCAGTGCTCTCTGGTGGACAAACCCCTGTGATGGTAGCATATCGTACTACTGTGCTCCACGCTACAAACAAGCTGGATTGTGTTCTGCATGGCGTGTGCTGTGTCCACTGAAACCAAACACTGCAGCTCCCGATGTGACTTCACTTCTCTTTCCTGTCGCTTCCAGTTTTTTCAGCCGCTGTTAAACTGCCGTCAGTGGAACCCGCACAATGCTTGGCATAGATAGGATAGAACTCATCGTATTAGTGGTAGCTTAAGAGCACCGGAGGCACAGCAGAATTTACTGTCTAGATAATCAGTCAGTGCGTCGTTCACTTACACGACCTGTTGTGTGTCTTTCAGAGGCTTCCTGTGAAAGTAACCTGGACGACCTCATCGAGTCGCTGGGATCCAACGACACCTCGACAGCGGATGCTTCACTGGTGGACAGGCAGACCTCTGCAGGAGCAGCAGGGGCTTCAGAAAGAGTCCATCAGAAGCATGCGGAGGCTCAAGATGAAGCTGCAACTGAAGGTGAGGAGATGAAGGAGCTCATGCCACAGGACTCTGATGGGGAAGCGGAGGAAGAACAGGATACGGAGGAATCGTCGGAGGACGAGAAAGAGGGGAAGGAAGGATTAGAGGACTCTGAGCTCATGCCTTCACTAGAAGGCTCATATGAGGCAAACATTGAGGAGGTTGGAGCGGAGCAGCCGGCCTCAGGCCTCAGGCGACGCAACAGGCCCGAATGAACTCCCTGCAGGACGTCTGCTCTGTGCAGAAATGGGACCGATTGGTGTGAATATTTATTATCTGCAAGGCTTTCATTCCAAAAGGCTGTGTACATATTCATAGAAACATATATTCCATTCATAAGAAATAGTAACTTCTGTACAGTAAACACGGGGCTCTGTTTTCCCGCCGCACCCACACAAGCTGGCACCAGGGGACGTCTCCAGGAGCAGAGGCTGTGGGTGCAGCCCAGGGTCCAGATGCATTACACCTGTGTTTAACAAGTAACAACCTGAACAAAACTCCCGTCTCTCACCTTACTGTTCATCTCCACCGCATCATCTCAGATCAGAAGCTGTGCACATGGTTTGAAGTATGCATTATTACGCACACATTCCCACCACACAGTGTGTCCTATAAAGACCAGTTAATGTGTGGGGAACGTTTAGTGCACATATATTATTAATCCATCTGGCCTCAGGTACTCAGACGTCTACTCTAAGCACAGAGGAGACAGACAAAGCACAGGGTAGCTGGTGTGGGGAGCGTTCAGACCGAGCATAGTGCCGCTCTTTGTGCTGACATGGAAACGGAGCCCATAATGTCCTGTACTCCCTGTTGTCACTCACACTAATCCTCACCTTTTTGAACTGATTTCAGAAAGAGCTTATTATCCATGTGTTGTTCCCAGCCGTGTGGACGCCTTAGGTCTGTGCCTGCTGAACACTTAAAGTGTATAACGGTCAGTGTCACCTGCTTGTTTGCCTTCAATGTGCCAGTCCCTTCTCATGGCGGACAAGTTGACCCTGAACCCCGCCCCATTCTGTAGTGCCACCCCATAACCCTACTGGCTGTGAGAGCACTGCAGAGGCCAAGTGATTTCATGACAAAATCCATATTCTTCCCAGAAACACTGTTATTTTCTTATTTTCTTAATATATGCTAATGAACTTTCTATCACCAAGGGATGGGCACTCGTGCTGCTGGATGTGATGAGCCTCCTTCGACTGCAGAATAATCCGTAATAAGCAGGCCATGGCATGTTGTTTCCACATCAGAACATGACTATGCATGTTTCATGTTGTCCCTACGTTATGTTTTCATGTATCCAAAAGGAAAATGATAACTGTGTGATCAACCAGACACACATCAGCTCGTCCTGTGTTCGCTGGATCCCAATATCATCACAGTAAGGAATCAATGATCACTTTGCCTTAAATTTCAATATTTTTGTGAAATTGTGGTAGAAAATGTCCATGCGGGGTCACTGTGAGGAGGCTGCTGGGTAACATACGACATTTCTGTTTGCATCATACGTCCCTGCCCATGACCCTGCTGCTGCACTGCACCGGTGATGACCACAGTCATTTCATGGTAAAAGCCACATTAACATTGACATCATTATCTTTGCCAAAATGAGACACAGCAGACATTTCTGACTTATTGCAACTTTTACACATTTTGCCACATATTCAACCACAGATCTTTGCCTTCTATTTCTTTTGTAAATGTCCTGTATCAGCTCTTCCTTTCATGCGCAGTGTGTTGAATGTTGTGTTTCATGTGGGGTTGAGTGGGGGGGGAAACTCGCCTTGCCTTAGTAAAAAATAAAACACAAAAAAGATGCTGATGGTCTGCTTGACTTGGCATGACGGTTATTTAGCTGTAACCAACATGGATTTATGACCTGAGGCCTGATACCAATCCTACAGATTCTGTTTGCTGCCGTCTTAAATCTGAGCTTCTTGATCTGGTATTTCCTGCTAAACTGTATTTTTTCTTTTAGAAGAAACCGTTATCAGACCGAGGCTCAGGTTGACATTAATGCAGCATTCACGTTGTGTAGGGGTTTGCATAATAACCAGTGTACAGCACTTCCATGCAGGTTGGATGACAGTCCAGCTCTGCAATCAGCTGTTGTTCCTCTGTACAGTCTACGATCTCTACCATCCAAAGCAATACTGGTGATCATGTGAGGTCCATAAACACAACACAGCAATAAGCAGTTGTACTGGAGAGGAAACAAGCTCCAAACATCTCTCTTAGACCTCACATTAAGTTTTAGTGGCTAATAGAATAGCCTGTTGACACGGAGCAACATTAGCATTCGTCCTGACTCATGTTTCTGACCACTGACTGAAATTTGTGGCTGTTCAGCACCTTAATGCTCCATTATGTTGACAAGCTAGCGGCCAGCGGTGCCATGAGAGCGCTGGGCGATGAGTTATATGAAAACTGTAAAAGTGAAAGACACTAAAATGCTCCACAGAGCTGAGAGGCAGTTTTCAGTGCTGTGCCTGAGTAACTGTACACTGTTACAGCACTGCCAGTAAGAGACAGCCTTTTTACAGCACGTTTCTGAAACACACGTGCAGTTAGTGCTTTGAATGATGGCTCCATTCCACTAAGGGGCTCACTGGAATTGCTCTCCGGGACACTTAATGGAACTGAGCCGTCGTTATTGTAAGAACCTGTCCCCGTCCATGTCGGTTCTGCAGAGATGATGAGGAAACATGAAACATTTGGGCTTTTAAGATGAGACTGCATGTTCGTCATGTTGCCTTCTGCAGCTGGGCTCACTGGTCAGTCAGTGTGTCCTGATTCTGATATGAAGCTGGATCCTTTCACATCTGCAGATCCACACTGGGTTCATGCTGAGGGAGGTGTTGATGCTCCCTTTGCATCCTGCAGATGGCGCCACAGGTACACAGTTACAGCAAATCATCCATCTATTGGGGGGGACACAAGAACATTGAAATGCATCAAATCTATCACTTATCAAACACTCACTTTTTGTTTATTTTAGATGCAAAATAGATTTAATAGATTCATTTAAGGACCGTCTATATCGAGGAAATGATTAAAGTGATGTGCAACAAACACCAAACTGAGGCACAAGCTCCCCTCATTATTAATACGGAGAAGAAACAGTATTTCTGAGAAGTTCTTTAAAGTGTTCCAGTGAAACAAACCATCTTGTCATAACTTATAATTGGACGTACAGAGTTTATTAATGACTTCCTCTCATACAGCGGAGGAAAATGATCTGGGATTCATCGTAAATTAGCTCGGCTCTCTCAATTAGGAAAGCAACATTTAATCAGCTCAATTTTCTTCCACTGGGATTTCTGCCTAATTCTGTCCAAGGGCTCACGGTTAGCAGGGTAATGTGTTTTTTATTATACTCCACGGTTGTGAATGGAGCTGAAAGTGTTTGCAGCAGAGCCTGCACGCGCTGCAAAAACTCATTCCCTGCACCAGTCCCCCCAGGGCTGCACTGCACTTCTAATCACAGACAAAAACACACTCTCGGCGGTGTTAAAGCGTTTATAAAGTGTTCTTAAGTGTAAGCACTGCCATGTTTAAAGGGTGTTTTATATGCTGATTGACACAGTTCAGTCTGATGACTTGGCTGTGATTGTCTTTGTGATGGACTTATACCCTGCTTCACTCCCCAGTGTTCTTGGTTAACTTGCTTTAATCAGGCCAGTGTAAAAGTGAGCACTGGAGAATAAAGTGTAGAGGAGTTGAATTGAAATCTGTGATGGACATGAATGTCACCAAGCTGAACTGTGAGCCCGCTGTCATAAATAATCTCTTTTTGTCCATTTATCATAAGACATGTCCAAGAAATGTCAATTCATGCCAATTCATAACAGTGTTATCTCCAGACTCTTTCCATAAAGAGCAGGTCTAGACCAGAACTGTTTAATTAGAGAGAGACCCAACGATTCAGGAATTCAACATTAAGGATTCAACAATCCCCACATAAGCAGCATCAGATATTAGATGAGGAAGAACTCCCCTTTAACAGGAAGAAACCTGGAACAGACCCAGGCTCGGGGGGGGGGGCTTTCTTCCATGTTAATGATAGCAAGACTAATATCAGTAATATCAGTAAAAAGTGTCGGTGGCTGATGATCCACAGCAGTGATTCATGAAGCCAGAGAACCACAGCAGGAGAACCAGGACCAGGATCCACAGGAACCTGAGAACCACAGCAGGAGAACCAGGACCAGGATCCACAGGAACCTGAGAGATGAGAGAAGCACAGAAAGGCTCCGGGGAAGATACCAAGTTAGTAACAGACATTAAGCGGACATGAGACATAATGATGGAGAGGAAGAGGAGGAGAGAGGAGCCCAGTGCATCATGGGAGTCCCCCAGCAGTCTGAGCCTATAGCAGCATAACTAGGGGCTGGTCCAAGGCCTGAGCCAGCCCTAAACTATAGGCTTTATCACAAAGGAAGCATAATTTCATGTCATAAAGTTCAGCCCCACTTCTTATTGTTCACTCTCCTACAGCCATGATCTTTCTATCTGCTAACACTATGGCAGGCCAGTTGTTTTTTTCTGTTGTCTACCGTCATAGACTGTATAAAACACTTCATGTGACGTCACCCATAGGTTTCTGAAAAGCCAAAGTGAAGCTCCGCGGGTGGCTCCATGGTCGCCGCCATCTTGGCAGTGCCTGACCCCGCCCACCCCAATCTAACCCACCAATGAGCAAAGAGGTGGAGCTGAGGTGGCCGAATGTTGCTTATTTTATTTCTTTCTTTCTTTCTATTACTGCTTATCTTGACCTGCCTCTGTTGCTGCTGTAACATGTGAATTTCCCCCTATGGGGGATCAATAAAGTAAAGTCTAAGTCTGTACTGTCCAAAAAAAAGAATGCAGCCTGGCTGCTGCTCCACCCTACCTAAGGCTACCATAAAGCTGCCAGGAGAATATTTTCAACTCGTGTGATACACAAATTCACCGGATTCGTGTAATTCGCACCATATGTAATACGCTCAATGGGGAAAATTCACTATGTGTTGGGTGGAAACACACCTTAAGAAGCATCTTAGGCTTTTACAGTTGCTGAATTAGATTGTACTTATGCTCACGAATCCACTCGCCTGATAGCCTGATTGATAGATCGCTATAATATCTGGGTCAGATGTGTGTGGAGTGGACTGTATCATGTTCTCACATTATCATATGAAAACTATGAAACACAAATGACACATTTCGCTCTCTACATTGTTTTTACACCACGTGAGATTCGACTGGCACTCTTAGTTGACATCATCTTGTCTTCTGTCCTGGTGCGAGTCACCACTCGGCTAACAGCGCAGAGGAGGTGGGGAGATGTGAGCACACTGTAATTACTCAGAGCAGCGTGGGAATGCCTTACAATGTAAGATATTCCAATAATGTTCTATTTATCACCTTTTCCCTCATGGTCTGACTCTGACTAAGCTGCTGGGTGAAGCCGGCTAGCTGCTAACCATCCGTCACTGCACCACCTGTCACCTTGGAGCCTCAAGTGGTCACTGGAGGAACTGCAGGTTTTGGCTTCCAGCCCTGAAGAGTGTAACTGTGGCACCACTCAGACCTGCTCTAAATGAAGGAGTGATATTTAGATCACCCAGACATCTTTTAATGTATAGTTTCAATGAATGCTTGTTTCTATCTACCACAGTTATGTGATTAGAAGGTGTGTGAGTTCATCGAGACAAACAGCAGGTGGCATCAATTCTCCAGTCAGAGGAGCATCGTACCTGTGCAGAAAAAGAGGCTGCAACAAGATGACGTTAATGAAGAGAGTGCCAGTCAAACACTGGATGGTGAAAAACAATGTAGAGAGCGATATAGAAATGAGACATTGTTGTTAGTTTCATATATTAATGTGAGAAATGTTACAGTCTCATCACACAGAACTGATGTTTGGGAAAACCCAGCTGCTGAATCAATCAGTCAATCAATCAATCTGGTGAGACTGATTGGTGAGGTAGCTGGTAGTTGGTACAGCACTGAGTGAGCGTGTATGTGTGTTTGTGTGACTTCGGTGAACTTTGTCAGTCAAATTGAAAAAGCTTCTACCACCAGTAGCAGTGCTTTGATATAGCAGTTGTAAGCTTCCATGCATTTTGCCTCCACGTAGAATCAATCAACCAATCAATCTTTATTTATACAGCGCCAATTCATAACAGTGTTCTCTCCAGACTCTTTCCACAAAGAGCAGGTCTAGACCAAACTCTTTAATTAGAGAGAGACCCAACGATTCAGGAATTCAACATTAAGGATTCAAGAATCCCCACATGAGCAGTATCAGATATTATATTAGGACACAGTGGAGGAAGAACTCCCCTTTAACAGGAAGAAACCTGGAACAGAACCAGGCTCAATGTGGAGGACTTCTGTCAGGGTCCGAGTTGGGTGGAGGTTGGACAGAGAGAGAATCAGGCCATCCACCACTTTGTTGGATGGATCTCCTGCTGCCACCGCTTCACATTAAAGGCATATTTCAAATTTCCAAACACTGAAAAGAAGGATTATTGAGGAAGGAAATGCATTCATCATGAAACAGTGGATGGAAGTGTAAACAGATCTTTCTTGGCAAGACAATTCCACAGGATACCATTTTAAATAGTATATATATATAATAGTTTCTCCGTGGCGGTGCCGCACCTGAGTGATAGCAAACACGGTCAACATGGAAGTAACAGTAAAACACAGCAGCAGCTAACAGTAGGAACGCTGGACCATAAGTAAATGGTAAATGGTCTCAAAGCGCTTTTCCATCATATCCTCATTCACCCATTCACACATCATTCATACAGGAGGGATCTAAGTTGGAGGAGACTGTTCTTTCACACACTGAAGCTGCTTCAGGAGCAGGTTGGGGTTCAGTGTCTTACCCAAAGACACTTCGACATGCTGACTTAGAGGAGCTGGGGATCAAACCACCGACCTTCTGATTGAGGGACGACCCTCTCTACCACTGAGCCTGAGCCACAGTGCCCCCCCTCTCCGGTGAGGTGGTGCTGTAAACCGGAGAGTGAGTGCTACACTTCAGCGTGGGACAGAGTTACACACGAATGTCCTCGCTGGCGTGTCGCCGAGGGCCCAGCTCGGAGTGCAGCGGGTGGGGGTCACATACTTTGGATTTAAAATGTGGAGATGCAGGTCGGATGTCGGATCTGTTCGCCTGTCTACGTCTGTTCAGCTTTGTTTGTCTTGAAGCAGATATGCCTCATAGATTGCAACAATAAAAGCGTCAACTTTCCACGTCTGCATGGGCTAAAATATCAGTTCAGGCATTAAAAATTGATAAAGGAATCAAAAAAAATAATCATGATACTCAAGAATTGATTTTTTCCCCCAAGCCTAACAGTTACCAGGCAGGGAGACGCCAAAGAACAGTTGCCATTTAGGGGCATTGTGGGCATACTGGGGAGTAAAAGTCAGGACATCTGGATGCTTTGACCATCTTCTGTCTCTTGTGAGTCCCCCAACTTTGTGGAAGTCCAATACTAAAACACTGAAGTACCTCTTTTAAACAAACTTGCAGTTTTACGACGACAGTGTCAACAGGCTTTTGCCCCTTAATTCTCTCTAGTGGGGTGCCGATGGTACACAGAGCTCACTGGGCCTTCGTGCAGTGCCATTATTCCCTCTTACTGTGCTAGAAATAAGATTGCAACATGTTAGCATTTCATTTTTTGTCATTATTCGAAGGGACATTTGAAATGGCAGAGTTTTTATTTGAGGACTCAGTCTGTCCTTTTGGTCCCTGGATATCTTTAAAGTCAGCAGGATTGTGTTGTCAGACCTCTGGGAGGGGGGCAGAGGTATTGTGCTTCATCAGATATAAACTCAACAGACAGTCTGCGCAGGAAGGTACAGAAAGTTCAGACTGAAAGGGCAGAAAACTCTCCCTGCCTCTGTCTGCTCCGTGGTTTAGTGACATGAATGCATTTCACCAGTATCAATTATCACTCAGTTCATTTCTCGAACCTTCATACGATCATTAACTCACACAGTAGCCTCTTCTTTTACTGAGCATCACTTTGTGTTGAATGTAGGTTGAAATGAGACATTTCCACAGAATCCTTGACTAAAACACAGAACACAATCATATCATACCCTATTCTTGCATGTCTGATTGATGTTATTGTGGACCTGAAACCAGCCAAGGCTGCCTGTCTAGCCTTCAGTTCACCCCCCTCCCCCCCTCTACCTGGGGAAAATGGACTGGCCAAGGACCTTGGCTCTCCGATAGACTTTTTTTTTACTCTCTGGTTCCCGATAAAGATCAGCAATCTGGCCGCTCTATTTTTAGTGAAGATATTACAGGGAGAGAGAGAGAGTGGGGAATAGAGACTGTGATGCTGTTTGCTTCCTGTATCGGTCAGTGCAAGGATGGCTGTTTATAGGCAAGGACCGCCTTGACCCACCACAGTCCCCAATACTTCATTTCTGTGATGAATGGCCTCATTAGTAAGACATTAAAAGACCTCAACACCCCAATTTCAAAACTCACCAGCTGGTTCATCTTAAATTGAAATGGGAAGCAGCAGGTCGAGGAAAGTGAGTAATGTCATGACAGTAGGTGTTTAAATCGACCTCTGGTGGTGACCAGTAAGAATTCCAGTGTGGTTGATCGGTCCTGAAACCACACTGAGAATGGAACTGATTGGTAGTTTGCTTTTCTTAAAGGACTGTATGAGAAGTCATCTCATTCCACTCCTTGGCAACACTACAGTTAGTTAGAGCCAAATCCACTTAGAATGACCTCTGTTGTAATAAAGTACAGAACATGTTACTATTTTCATTGCTGTAGTCATTTTGATGTGGGACACTAGGGTAGCTGCTGTGGGGACACATGTTTGTATTCACTTCTAACGGGCTTTTGCAGCTTTTACTGGATATCAGGGGATTTCAATGACTTCTTAAAATGTCAAGCAGAATCAGTGTTGTGAAAAAGAATTTCCCCCCCGGGGACAATAAAGTCTAATAATAATAATAATGATAAAAATGTTCTTTACTTGTGAGAGATTGATTGATTAGGAAATGCACTTTGTGGCATCAAGATCTAATGGGCTGAAAATAGATATGTAGGAATAGAGCTTATTATTTGACTGCATGCTTTAGATTAAGCCACAAACATGACAATGTGAAGAAAGAGGTGTGGAAGAAAAGAGAAACTCCTCAAACATCAAAACATCAGGTGGAAAGGTACATTTTTGATGCCGTTCCTACAGCACCATGATCCAGCCTAAACACATGCAAAGAGAAGCTCAAATTAAGCTTTGGGGGGGGAAAAGTACTGTCCAAAATCCCAATGGACTGCCCTGAAAACATTTAGCAAGAAAACTAGCAGAACAACTAATTTGAATTTTGAAAAGTGGTAAAAAAAAAAAATCCAACCAGAATTTGGCCAAAAGCTTGTTGTAAAGCAGCTGAGGGACATGCAACCGAACACCAGCTGAGCTGTAGGGTTTTTTTAGTTTTATTTTCAGAGAAAAAACAGCTACATGAATAATCAGAATCCCAACACTGCCATAATGTGTCCCTGGACCTGAAGTGCACCTGGCTCAGACTGAGTCAGTGTTCAGCTGGTGTTCCATGATGAAGTCAGGAACCAGACCACGCCACCTGTTGTAGGCCAAAGCTTCAAATTCAAACTTGGCATGTGCCGTGAGAGTAGAATGGACTGAGGGACATACGGCATGAACTGCAGTTTGCTTCAAAACATTGTACTCGTTCTCAGAAGCACAACGGATCCAAGCACAGAGCCGCCCAAACATTTTTACATTCAGGACCGTGTCAGGCTGTCGTAGACCAACCTGCCCAGGCATCATCTTTATAGTCAGTAAAACACTTTAACAGTTTAACAGTTTTATTACTGTTAAAATCACTAACACATAATAAGAGTAACTTTGTTTGTGCTTCATTTCTATTTAAAACCAGAAAGAGAGCTTTCTCCGCAGATTTGATCAAGACAAGTAATGAGTAATTAGGTTACTCGGAGGTTGCAGCTTTACAAAGCAGCCGCACATCAGGGAATAATGATGCATGTAATTATAGGCGAGCTGCCTGCTGTCTGCTCGCTGATTGAGCTGTGCTTAGATCCCCTAAAGATGTCACTCTTTCCTGCTCGTACTCTGTGCTGAGTGGAGATGACAGGCCTTCTGGTAGACAGCTGCATCTCTGCAAGTATCCCAAAACCTCTCCGTTTCAAGTTTTTAGCATCTGTCTGTCTCACGTTTTCTGACTGGCATCGAGGCTTGTTTAAGTGTCTAGAGGATAAATGGAGAGAGATGACGTCTGGAACAACATTTGTATGATTTGCACGGCTCTGTATGACTTCCCATGTGGCAGCTAAATTGTCAATATAAAAACATAATCTGGTTTTATTACCCTTGTACTATTTCTGTTGATTATATGTCTACGTTGTGCATATTGTCAGACACATCTTTGTCAAATTAGCACAATCTGACTCTCACAGGTCCGGAGCAGGAGAGTATTCCAGCACGGGGAGACTGGTTGGTTTCTGGGCTTCAAGGCACAATATAAAGGAGATTTCACACTGTTACATATAGGCAACAAGACACAAACCTGTCCAGACCTCACTGAGACTGAGAGGATCAATAGGGCTCATTTCTGCCCTGAGGTCCAGCAGCAGGTTTATCTGCCCCTACATGCCCCTAAACAGTGCTGCCACTGCCCAGCATCACCGTTACTATGGCCTCTACTATTACTTCTATTGGTTTTAATGGAGCACCGTGCTGGTTCAGTCTCACCTGCATCAGCTGCTTCAGTCATGCTTCACCATCAGTGACTCTTTCTTCATCCTCTTGGCCACCGGCCGACGTAGGGGAAAGGATGTTCACGCAGGTATCCCGAGCGGCCTTTAGAGCCTTTTGCTCTGCTCATACCTTCATGCCAACACCATGACAGGAGGTGCACCAGCTCCACCTCTCTCCAACTCTGATCTGGTTAAGCTACTTGTATGTCATGATCCTCTGAGTTTAATTAAGTTAACAGTTTTTGTCCCGTCTCTCATGTTGTCCTGTCGTTTCTGTTTTTTATTTTGAAGTAACCCTGTCTCCCTCTTGTTTCAGATGTATTTACTTCCTGCCCTCATGTTTCCCGCTGTCTGTGATTGTCCAGCCCCTCCCTGATTGCCTCCACCTGTTTCCCATTACCTCCTGTATACATAGTCTGCC
This sequence comes from Pempheris klunzingeri, assembly GCF_042242105.1. Lineage (NCBI taxonomy): Eukaryota > Metazoa > Chordata > Actinopteri > Acropomatiformes > Pempheridae > Pempheris > Pempheris klunzingeri. The sequence goes on along the minus strand of NC_092033.1, from coordinate 19,227,449 downwards.
TCTCCCTTTGTCCTGTGCCAGTTCATTCCCTCATGTTTTTCTCTCAGTTCCGAGCTGAAGGTTTGTTTTTCTGTTGTCCACTTTGCTTCAAGCTTAGTCTTGTATTTTCAGTTGATTACTCTGTTATCTTGTCTTAGTTATCTCCGTTTAATATTTGTACATAGATTATCCCTGCTTAAACCTTCTCTGTTAGCGTTCCCATCTAGTCATTACTCTGCCCTTTCGGCCTGAGTTCCTCTGTTTATAGTTTCTTATCTTTTCTGATTTTCTCGCTCCACTTTTAGGAGTCGCTGCATGTTTAGTGTAGCCTTAGTTTTCTTCAGTGTAAGTACTTTCCTGTTTAAATTTATTTCATTTTGAAACTTGAGTCATGCATGTGGGTTCTTAGTCTTGTTGGCCCCAGGGCGTTCCAACAGCTTTCTACAAGGAGCTAACTAATGTTTTCACTCTTGGCTGAGCGGTCAGTTATTTTCATGTTTAATTGATGAATTGTTTACTAAACTGTAAAAAGAGAAAATATCCATCATGGTTTTCCAAAGCCTGAGCTGACCTGTTCACACTGTCTTCACCAAGCACCAAAACCCAAACGTATTTTAGCTTAACATCGTAGAAGAATGAGGTTCCCAGCAAATACTGAGTGGAACCAGTTGGTTTACGACATGTTTGCTCAGAGGGAGAGCGGGTCAGTGAAGACACTGAAGCTCAAACAGCTGAAAGTGCTGCACAGCTCTTCAGTGTGAGGGTGTGTCAGTGAAGAGCCAGTGAGCTGTCCACTGAGGTTCCTGTGTGTGTGTGTGTGTGTGTGTGTGTGTGTGTGAGAATGGGTGAACTGTTAAAGTGCTTGCACTGGTTGAAAAGACTAAAGAGGAGCTGTGCGGTCCATTTTCTTTAAAAATGGAATCATCAGTATAACAGCAGGTGCATTTTCTCTTGTCGCATAAATCGACTTCAGCTCCCTCTTTACATTTACCCCCCCCCCCACCGCCCCTGCCTTGCTCAAGGCCAGTTCAGCAGTGTGGATGCTGCAACACAAACTGCAGCCATGTTTGCACATTATTCTTCCTCACACAGAAAGAAGAAGTTAAGGCTCAAAGCACAAGACAGTGCTGCCCCCCCCTCCCTGTCTTCTATAACACACATACATGTGAAATCCCACATGCCTCAATAAGAACATATGAAACCTCTGATGCAATCACACCCCAAAGGAACAACTGCAGGATGAAGCTACTTGTCTTGACCTGTTGAAGGATGAAATCTTGAGTCACAGTGAAAAGTCTCATTTGTTTTTTTTCTGTTTTAATCTGAACACACAATTTATTGTTTCAGTCCTGTCATTTCTCTGCAAAGAAATCGTTTTCCTGATTGGCTGTAGTACCTAACTAAAGCACAAACACAACACAAGAACAAAAGCCCCGTGTCTCGATGCAAATGTCTCCCTCAGTGTGATTTGTGGAGCTCACACCGTGTCAGCGGGTCTGGAGCTGAGCGCTCACTGATTTTCCCAACTTCTCTTCTTCTGAAGCTCACAGGCAGCAGCACTGGGTCTGACTGAGAAGACGTGAATGGGAAAAGAGCAGGCGATACTTTTTTTGAAGGGAGCGTTACATATGGGAGAGTAACGAGGCCGACGCTGACGGGCGGTCGTGCGTCTTGGAGAGGGCAGGGACGCGCAGCGGCAGCATCTCAGTCTGCTCGGAGCCACCGGTGGAGACCGTTCAGCGCCGACTGTCTGAGCTGTGTGATACACATCCAGCCCAAGCCTCCCTAAACCCACCATGGACGTCCTCCTCGGCCCTCAAACAGCCACGAAAGCGTCGGCGGAGTGAAATCGGAGATGCCGCGCACCGCGGCCAAAATCCTGGAGCTTCTTTGAACAGGACTGTGGGTGTGTGCGCGTGGGGCTCGCCGTTACCTCCGGACTGCACTCGCCAACTCCCCCCCGCTTTCCATCAAGTCATGTCTGATACAGAGCGATGGGCAAGTTTGACGACAACGAGAGGATAATCCTCAACGTCGGGGGCACCAGACACGAAACCTACAAAACCACCCTGAAGACCCTCCCGGGGACGCGACTGGCCCTGCTCGCCTCCGACTCGGACATCGACTCCGTGCTGGATCAGCTGCAACAAGTCCCCGGCTTCATCGAGTACAACGCGCGGACCAACGAGTACTTCTTCGACCGCCACCCGGGAGTGTTCGCCTACGTGCTCAACTACTACCGCACCGGGAAGCTCCACTGCCCGGCGGATGTGTGCGGACCGCTATTCGAGGAGGAGCTCTCCTTCTGGGGCATCGATGAGACGGACGTGGAGCCTTGCTGCTGGATGACATACCGGCAGCACCGGGACGCGGAGGAGGCTCTGGACGTGTTCGAGCTCAACGTGGACAACGGGGACGAGGATGACGAGATCGGGAAGAGACTCGGCATTGAGGACGTGGCTGCCGACGGTAATGTCAGCCTGTGGAGGAAGTGGCAGCCGGTGATCTGGAATCTATTCGAGGATCCGTACTCCTCCAGGGCGGCGCGGGTAAGGGCGCACCGCTGGGCTCTCCAAACACACAGTAACCCCCCACCTCACGGCTCACAGCGCACACCTCTCCCCCCTTTTTCATTCACAGAAACACACTCTTATACGTGCACACTTTACAGATCTTCCAGAAAGAGGAAAGGAAGCCATCTGAGAAGTTGATGTTAAGTTTCAAACTTGCTTTCCTCTAACAAGTGAGAGAGGAGTGAGATCAACCTTTCATTGTCACCGAATTATACTGACATCATTTATTTCTCTGCTGAGGTCATCTGCCTTTAATCAGACACAGTGCAAGGCAGATGCACCTGTTCCAGAGGCTGATGGGAGCAGGTGCAGTCAATAGGTAAAAAGAGCAGATTTTCCACTTGTCATATGCCAACAAGGTGATAACACTCCGTCAGGATGGATATTCTTAGCAGCGGTGTACCTTAGGTGTGTGTCCCTCAGGCCTGTGCCAAACAGAGGCTCTAGCCTACATTTGTTGCACTCTGAGGCTGTTTATTTAAGCCATGCATCCCATATCTGTGTTACTCCCATTGTTCCTGCTGCACGAGCTTAGTTTATCGAGTTCCAGCTCTAGAAATGTCATTTCAGCACTGCCAGCGTGTTAGTTACCCATCCAGAGCTCATTCAGTGCTTTCTTTCTGCTTCAGAATACATCCCAGAAAATGCTCCGTTTCTGAAACACAAAAGCAATGTGTGGAACATTTATCCTTCCTGAAATGAGTGCAGTGCCTCGTGCTGGGGATGGGAGAGACTTCTATTCCACATTCATTCCTTCATCAAACAGCACTAGTGTCTTCTCTCCTCTCTGGCACGAAGCTAACCTGTGAGACAGATGACACATTTGAGTTTTGAAGTTTTATTTGTCACGTGTGATGAGATGTGACATCCCAGCTGTAGAAAACAGAGGTGTGTCTTCTGTCTTTCTGAATCTGACAGTTTTGGACCAGTTAAACTCCGGCGTGTTAAATGGACTTTATATCAGGGTGTTAATAAATCCTCATCTGTGGGGATCTAGCAGATGAGCTTTCTGTAGGCTGCATGTGAATTCTGGGTAATTGATGCCTCAGTGGCAGGCTGACGTGTTTCAGCAGTGACGGACCACCCGCTGTGATGTCATGTTGTGTGAAAGGAGATCAGTGAAAAACAGCCTCACAAACGCCGTGATGTCACAGCAGCACGTCGTCGTAATGACCGGCGGTGCAACTGTAGTTTTACCCTTTTGAGGGCTGAGATCACTTCCAGCCTCTGAAGCCTCAAACAGCATTTAAAGGAATAGTTCTGCATTTTAGGACATGCACTTATTCGCTCCCTGCTTGGAGTCGGCAACCATTTCTGCCTGTAAATATGAGGCCTCGACCAGGAGCCGGTCAGCTTAGCGTGAAGACTGGAGACACTTTGGTGTTTCTCAGGATTAAACGAGAGAGTCTTTAAGAGAAGCCAAGCTAACGGCTGCTGGCTCTGGCCTCATATTTCTGCGGATCCTCTCATGAAGCTCTCAGCAAGAGAGCAGATTGGAGTATTTCCCAAAATGTTGAGCTATTCCTTTAAATTGTGGCAGGACTCAAAAGCTCCGGGCCAACAAGCAGCGAAGAAAATCAGCATTGTCCAGCGAACGCAGCTGAGTCTGGCTTCACGTAATCCAAAGCAAAATGCAACGTTATTCAGAGACACAGCAGTCAGATTACTGTGTACTGTCCCTCAGCACTGTGCTGTTTCTCATAACTAACTACTGCTGTGATGAGCTCTTACATCAGACAGGAAAGACTGGAAAAGTTCCCATCAGTCACAGCCAAAGCTTTAGAGAAAAATTAGGAGCTGATGTCTGAATTCTTCCTGGAAACCGATATTAACCCATTAGATTGGTCCAACGTCAGGATGGCTGTGAGAGGATCCGGCCTCTGACATGGGTTGTTAAACTGTTAACAGCTGGAGTGATATTTCAGAGACATTTCGCAATAATTCTGGGGAAGAAAAGTTGTTTTTCTATTTCACAATCAGTTGGTAATACTCGGTCAAAGATTTCATGTCTTTGTCTTCCCATTAGCTGCTACCATGACGTACTGCTCGCTGCACTTATCACACTGTACATTTGTCCTGCAGCGGTACATGATAATGAAGGTTGTGCATAATTTCATTTGTCCTGCATTAGTGCTGAATACATGGAAGTAGAAGTTCCCCATTGTTGAAATTCTCCTCTATCCAATAATATTAGCTCGAGTAATTCTTTGATTAAGTAGAATCAGACCACACTAAACTGTATTTAGAAACAAGCTAAATGCCAGTGAACCTTCCATCACACCACCTGACAGAGAGCTTAATATAACAGAGCAACAGAAACACTGGTTTCATTTAGGCTCCATCATTTCTCCTCGATTGTCTTCAGGTCGCTGTTTGAACTAGAATTCTTGGACTTTTATATGAGATTTGGATGTTTGAGGAAGGACAGCAGTGTTATGGAGAAGATGACGTGTGATGTCTCATGCCGTACATGTTTTGTGGGGATTGTGTGAAATAACTCATTTATACATCTTTTGATATTATATATTTGTTAGGAAGAAGTAAATTGACCTTTGAATCATTCCCTGGAATTCTTGTAATGAGTCAGTGACTGGCATCAGTGATGAGTTTGGTCTGCTGATTCAATCAATATTTAATTGTTTCCTTTGTCGCCTGTTCCCCAGTCTGTCTCCCATCTAGACCTTTTATTGAAAGGGCATGGCTGGGCTGGAGGTGTGTGTGTGTCTGTGTGTGTGTGTGTGTGTGTGTGTGTGTGTGTGTGTGGGTGGGGTATTGACCTTGCCCCATATCACTTGTCGTCCTCTCACAATCCATCAGCAGACTTTCAGCAAGTATGAGGGCAGGGATTTGTCTTAATGTGAAAGAAATGTTTTTGGGTGAATCCTTTGCTGACAGACAGAGACGTAGCAGGGATGTATCAGAGATAAATATTGAGTTAGTTTCAGCAATGCTTCACTGACAGGAGGGAGCTGATGGAGCTGCATGCTTGTGTGTACAACACTGCCTGCACCAGCACTCAGCTAGTGTGCACACACAGAAGTGAAGTGACGCCACATGTCCCGTTGACCAGTACCACACAGAGGCATCTGTTTCTAGGAGAGCCTTCAGACCTCTGTGGCCTGAGATTCCACCTGGAGCCATGCTGGGCCCCAGTTTGGCATCACGGTGGCAGCAGAGATGCTGCTCACCCTGGATGCCTGAACGTTTCCTCCGTTGTTTAAGACCATCTGGCCTTTGGTTAGCCTTCAATACAACTCCCATACACAGAGAAAAGCTTGTGTGTGTGTGTGTGTGTGTAAGAGAGAGACGTGATGTGTAGTGTGTTCATGTGTGTGTGTGTGTCTAAAGGAAGGCCCTCGGGGGCACTAATCCGGCCCCTGACAAGGTGTTAGGAGAGAGTAATGTGGAATTATCCTCCATGGAAATGAAAGGTGTGACTTCAGCCTGTTAACCCGTGCCAGCGGAAAGCTTAGCCCTCTTAGACAGTTCACCTTTGACCCTGATACCACAGAGGTGACGGTGTTGACTGCAACGTGCTCTTTAACAGCAGCGCTGTGGTTGTGAATAAAGACATGGATAGATGGATAATGCACATCAGAACGATGATCATCATATGTATATATATATATATATATATATATATATATATATATATATATATATGTGTGTGTGTATGTATATACACTACTCACAAAAAGTTAGGGATATTGGACTTTCAGGTGAAATATATGGAAAATGTAAAAAGTGAATGCTACAGTGATATTATATCATGAAAGTAGGACATTTAAGTAGAAGCATGCAATGGTAATTTTATTCATCTTAAACAATTTATTGAAAGAAAATCTACCAACAGTGGTAGGTATACCACAACAAAACATTTTCAGTGTCTCAATAAATTGGGATGTGGCCAAAGGACGTCCACTCCTCTCCTTTCTGTGACTCTTCCAGTCTCTGTATCACTGTTCCAACCTCCTGATGACACTCTGTGACCCTCTAAGCTCAGTGAACACCTCCGTCTGAGGACTTCCTGTTTGAAGCCTCCAGTGTTGAGGTGCTGCTGATCAACTGTTAGGTGTCGTCTTGGTCTCATGATGTCAGAATGTGAACAGCAGGATGAGGAGGACTGTTTAAATACCAATTCTAACTGAAGCAGGAAATGTATTGGTGGATTCATGGATCAAACCTGTTGTGAATGTTGCTGTTAAGCTCCTTGTTATAGAACAGCAACTGGTGCACAAAGAACTGAAACACTGAACAGTTGGACATGTGCATTCAAAGGTTTAGAGAAGGTCACATTAAGTTCACCTGGAAAGGTGAGAATGTATTTTAGGTTCATCCTGAAATTTCACCTGAAAGCCCAATATCCCTAACTTTTAGTGAGTAGTGTATATATATATCCGTATATGTATATATATGCGTGTGTATATATATATATCTCAGTCATCCTTTTACAGTAAGGCTCTGAATCACCATCTTCCTCACTAGGGCATGTGCTGAGAGAGATAACAGGAAACTGTTGCAGTCAATTCAACCATCCATATTCTATTTGGACTTTATGTCCTCAAACTGTATACACAATATAAGTTATTGTGTTTCCCGCTCCAAGACGTCACAGACCAGCGTAGTTTGTCAGCAGTACATCTACACAATAGATGTGTATCTCCTTTTGACCAGGACAGAAAAACTTCTTTTCTTTCCTCCAGAAAAGTCTCTTGTAAATGAACAAAAGTTGTATTTACATTCAGCGTTAGTCACCACAGCACATTGTGTGTAACCTTGAGCTCTAACCAATGTGCCAGTTGCATCTCCTTCCTCATAAAACACTTAAAAGATTGAGTCCAGCATTGTTGACATGTTTGCTACCAAATCCTCTCCTTCTTCTTGGCCTTTGCTGGCACTTTTCAGTGTGTTTCTTAGAGCACTGTAGCCACCTGTTGGTCAGTGGAATAGTGTTGAACCACTGGCTATTATGTGTGTCGTGTTACAATAAAAATAAAACAGTGACGGACTCACAAAAAAACTGCTCCATATTTATTCTAGAGGTCCAAAAGTCTCTGTATTACTGTGAGCCATAGGTCAGCTGTTTTGGCCAATGTGCCTGATTATTTTATGGAACGGAAATGGAAGAGGGTGTTGTTCTCCCAGAGCAGACACAGGGGAACCCTTCAGACTTTCTCCTGCTTGTTAATGGTGGATGTAGGGAAAAACAACATAATGTTACCAGTTACTGACTCCTAACATGCTCTTCAGCTGGTGAACCATCGGGGAGGGAGGGCAAGCAAAAACACCCTCTTTGCAACAAGAGGGGTGCCAGGGTTCATGGGAGATGTTCATTTTGTCTTGAATGTGGAGGCCTGAGCAACAGTTCTCTCCATCACACTCTCACAAACATGACACAATAACTGACATCACATCAGCTGGCCGTGCTGTCAGAAAGCCTTTAATGAGTATGTTTCCCCAGGTAAGATGAAGAGCCCAAAAGTGTCTGTCCCTTTAACCAACTCGTCTGTCGGTGTTCATGTGGCAGCAGTGAACGGCAGCAGGCGTGTTTCTCTGGGCTCCCCACGCTGTTTCTATTGTTGTAGCCATCCTGTTCTCTCCTCACTCTCTGTGCTGCCTCTTTAATCTGCATGCAGGGTGTTTTAACAGCAGCTCTGTGTGTGTGTGTGTGTGTGTGTGTGTGTGTTCACTTGTCTGAGTGAGACAGAGAGACTGAGAGCTGATTCTCCTCTATGTTTATGATTGTGTTTCTGACAAGGAAAAGAGTTAGACTATAAGGCTGTATGATATATATATATATATCTGTGTGTGTGTGTGTGTTGGTGCACTATGTGTTAATCTGTTTGTTTGTCCCTCTCATATCTCTGTAGTTGGCCATTACTGGATTGGGATGGTAATAAAAAAATAAAGAAATAAAAAGAACACCCACCACCTTTTTCATTTCCCATGTCTGCGCTCTGAGGCAGAGGTTTAACTGATGCCTGACTTTGTAGTCTCTCCCCCCCTCACACCTCACCCTCACCCACCCGCCCACCCACGCATCCCCTGTCCTCCCATGATCCCATCTGAGACTGCAGCTTGCTTTCTTCCACTTAAGAGGTTAAAAACCCAAACCGTCTGGGTGCCGCCTGCCGCACGCCTGAAGATACCAAAGCCAGGCTGCACGCTCAGCCTTCCTGTTGTCATGGCAACATCATTGCTCATCACCACGGCCTGTTTTCATTCAGATCCGTCCGGTCTGTGAAACTGATTGATTTCAGAAACCTGCTCGACCATGAACCCTTATTGCTCAGTAACCCCTTGCGTGCTAGCTTGTTAGTTTTGAGGCAGTGATGCCAACAAGGTTGTTGGAGCGTCACTAGCACAACAGATCCAAGTGTGCATGTCTCTTTAACTGCTTTGTTATTGCTGTCAGAGGTGTCACATGCTGATGTGCTTTAGCATCTTTACTTTTTATTCCTGTTTAACCAGAGCTACAGGTGTGCCCGGGCCTGCCGCTGCAGCCGAAGGCCCTGTTGAATCATGTTGCGCAGAGTCTGAGGATGTAGGAGGCCAGGAAATGTGACTGATCCACTGCAAACAGACGGCAAGGCCTCGCTGAGTAAATAGAGTCTGACGTGTAAACAGCAGCAGACCTGACGCTGGGTAGGAGAGCAGGGCAAATGGCTGCCCGAGCGTGGGCGGTGACGGCACGCCGCTGGGCATGTTTGTAGCCGCTGCCAGTCACGTTAATCTAGCCCGCCAATCATCATCTTGTGTGCTTTGGCTGACTATAATAGCTCAACGAACAGGAGGAGAGTGGAGGGCTGCAGCTATGGTTATTAGAAGAGAAGTCAGTATGAGAACGACTTTCACATTAACAGCTGTGGCTCTGTTAAAGGTGTCAGATGTCTTCTCCTTTTTTTTTAACATTTGGTGGAGTATTTGTTGCTAAGCACCCATCACTGTGGTGTTCATGCACTGCGGTTTGCATTTATCATCTGTCAGTCATGCAGCCTGGTCTCTGTGATGTCTTCGTCACCGGCAGTGCACTTAGATTAGTTTCCTGAGCTCCTTAAGCATACTGACTATAGCAAAATGGACATGTGACATCATCTGTACGTGCATGCAGGTGAAGTTTTGAATGTTCTATAGGAGAGCTCTTGGAAGTTACATTACCTACAACATCCATATGTGCTCAAAGGGAAGGAAGCTTGCAAGCAAGTTGCAACCGCCATAGCTGACTGGAAGAAACACCTGTCAATCAAACATCTAGCGAAACACACTTCTGTCCCTTAGTGGATCAATGAGATGTAAAGCCAGCTGAGATCAGAATTATACGGCCAGAGACACAGAATTTTTGGAATCTGCCTTTTTTCATCAGATATTTTGACTTGTCACTGTAGGAAAAGTACAAGTGTAAATAATCAAATGACTGATGGATGAATTCCATTTAGCTGCTTCAGTTTCGGTGCGCTGGCTTCGTGCATGCTGGCTCACTGTCACAGCTTCCAGGGACAGAGCCGTCGTTACTGTTATCTGTAACATTCCTACTTTGACAAGTCAAAATGTCTGCTGTGAAAAGGGCATACTAAAGGAAGATTATGGACACTTTGAAAGACAATCCCTCTTTTCCAAATTTAAAGTAGAACTGGTTAGCCGTGAGAAGCACCCTTACCCAATTCAATACATTCAGGGGGTTTTAAGGTGCAGCCTTACTTGATTTGACCAGCAGGGTATGATGGGTAACGCTGTCTGGTCGTCTTTCCCCATCAGACCTCGGCGTCACCATGTTGCTGGATTCCTTCACATGGTGACTAGAACTGTTGCTGCTTAGTTACAGAATTGGCTGTTCGTGCTAACTCTTGGAGTCGGGACATAACGTAGTTCCATCGAACGCTATCAGCTCGTGAAAACAGACATGATATGATCAGTGTTTCTTTGTGTGCATACAAAAGAGAGAGAGAGAGGCCGGTTGGATAGTTAACGCATTAAACTTGTCTAGTATGCATGATTGGACCAGTAGCTTCACAGTTGCTAGCTATATATGGCATCCCATCAGGCCTTGCTCTCCCTATCTGTCTGTCGTCTCACCCCTTCCCTCCCACACAAACACACACACTCACTCTCCGCCGAGATGAAGAACATGCTCACGCTCTCTCTCCCTCTCTCTTGCAAAGGGACTTTTAAATTATTCTGCGGTAGATTAAAGCAGCAGATTTGGCATACGTGAAGACGGTGTTACTCTGAGGCCTTAAACTGGGACTGATTCCTTCCCTTTGTGTGGCCTATTTGAACATTTGTAATAGTTAATAGTGAATTAACGAGATGAATCGGGTAATATTCATAGGGTAATTAGAAATCTGTTTCAAAAAGTACGATGTTTTAATTTGATTGTTCTTTTTTTTTATTTTTGCCATTAACGTCTGTTATAAATACACAAAATCATTGTGTTCTCTACAGTTTAACTCTGTGAACAGAGAGGCAAGAAGAGATGACGTACAGAGACCATTGTGGATAAAAGAGATAATGGATTGTGGGTAATCATTGCCATGGAGATCTCTTCGTCCTTGATGGAGTAGACAGCAAAAGCCAGAAAAAAAAGCTTGTCTCTGCTTTCAGAAACCTCAGTTTTTTCAAATCTGTGACGACTTTGGACACCAGTCAGCATGATGTGCATCTCATTATGAATGAAGCATTTTGAAGCATGAGTGCATGTGTGACTGTCCGTGACGGCAGTGCTCCCCTTCGTCTTATTACAGGCTTCTACAGGTGTTTCTTCAACAGAGCATCTGACACAAGTGATGCATTTGTTAATTTGCCCCCTTCCGCCTTCTTTCTACATTATCCAGGCTGGGCTCCTACAGGTGCACACCTGACGGGAGGTGGGAGGGTAGCACAAGGATTAGTCATCAGTTCATGTGATGAGTCAAAATGTCTGAGAAGTGTGACCGTCACCTCAGAATAGGTGGTTTTGACAAAATACACATGAATCAGTGTTTGCTAACCGAGCAATAAAGCTTGTTCAATTGATTTCAGCGTGAGCGAAGACTTGAGGAGTGCTGCCGAAACAGAAGCGGATCAAAGAGAAGGAAATGGGTCCTGTTCTTTCATGTCCATGTCAGCAGGAGAAACACAGGATTATACAGTAGACAGATACACTTTTGGGTCAGAAGTGCACTTAGAGACGGGCAAGATACGAGTTCTGTATCATGCATTTATGGATGTGATGACTTGCATGCTAAAGGTGTGCTCCACGGTGCACTACAAAAGACGTGCCGTTTGTTTGGCCCTAATGATGAATAATTAATGCTTGTCCAATCACTGTGAAAGATGACCGAGTGCTTCCCAAGGACAATGGATTTACTGAAAGTTCTTTTGTCTGGCACCATTTGCACAACCCCAGCGCTCTAGCATTAAAGGCAATTAATAAATCAGACTTGTGCTCACTTGTGCATCTTGACTCTATGCCCCCGTCGGCTGACTAAGGCTGAGTCTTAGTGCAGCGTGAATTCAATGAAAGCAAGTTTGGTTTTAGCCAGCTGAACTATTTCCATTACTTCCCTTTAATCTCTTAACAAGCCTTAATGTTACATTTTTCCTTGTTGCTCAGTTTTGTTCAGAATTCACAGTATAGCTGTCGCAGTGCTTTAAGTGAGATGTGTTATCACTGCATCAACACTGACATGTCTTTGGCATGGTTGTCTCAGTAAGCGCTGATTTTGTGTGTGGTTTATGGGTCAAAGGAGGTCTAAACAATGAAGAAGATGACTCTAACGTAAGGTGGGGGACCTTACGTTAGAGTCATTTTCCACAACCTCACGTGCTGTGGAGCTGTTGACCACATCACACTTTCTTCATCAGCAAACTGAGTTAGACATCATGGATGTGTAGATAAAGATGTTCAAACATTTGAATTGAGATTGTTAACTGATGTTTTCAAGGGTATGAATGAACTGTCAAACACCTAAACAAGGTCAAAACTGACCGACGTCGTTTGAAAAGTGAAAAACGTCCTGGTTACATATAACCAAGCCTCAGATCTGGTCCGAAGGTACCAGTGAAACATGTACAAAGCACAGTGTGGATGACTATCAAGTGGCAAAACTTGTCAAGTCTGGTAAGAACAATGCAACAGTTCCTGGTTTCTAATCATGATCTCGCTCTTGTGTGCATGCTGAAGTGTTTAGACGACATTGTACATTTGAGTGTTGTCTCCTTCTAAAGTTCATATGTCTAATATGTTAGATGTGCACATACATGCACAACAGTTACACATAACATTTACACATTCAGTGGATACTGAGCGACTTTAGACTAATGGAGCCATGTGTCTGGCCAGGGAACTGATGTACATCCAATATTCCCTCTGTTTTAGCTCTGTTTTGATCTCCACCAGCTCCTGAAGGAAGCATCTGGCTCTTGAGTCGCTAAATGTTCTGTTGTTGCCGTGTTCACACCTGGCATTAGCATGTGTCTTTTGTGGTCCAATCATCCAAGACTGAGGAAGCATTAAAGTCAGACCCTTAATGGTTCCTCCCCCAGACCACATTCGTAGGTTGTAACTGACATCCTCTGCCTATACAGAAGCTACGCTGATATTAAGGTGAAATGTAACCATCTGAACTAAAAGATGTGTGGAGTCTTGTAGAGATGTTTGTGGTGGAGCGTCATGTCTGTCCGCTGAGCCCCGTTAATCACCACGAGAGACGAGTGAATCTTAAATCAACAGCCCACATCTCCACTCTCCATATGCCTGCTCAGCCAAACTTTGCTGTGTGCTCCGTCAGAATAAGAATATTGTTCTGGATCTGACTTTGGATATTAAAGGAAATGTAACAGTGTTGAAGGAAGTACAAACACAGACTTTTGAAGAGGAGCTGTTGTTTGAATAGAGGAGACTTTGCTATCTAATACATTATTTTATGTTTAGACATTTTAGTTTTCACACTCTTTTATAACTTTCCAGTGATAATGTACATGTCTATTTGCATAAAGAGCAGGGAAAGGAGACTCCATCACAACAGGCCAGGTGTAAACTGAGAGCTGTCCACTTCCCTGACCAGAGCACCCAAGACACACGTTAACACCAGGTCTGAACTCGGCCATGCTCACCAGTGAGATAACCCAGCTGGGTTTACCAGAGCTGTTTTTGCCGGATGAAAGCTGCCTGTGCTGGCTGGAAATGGGCTTGATTCGAGTCGTAAGACTGAACCGCATCAGTGACGCTGCTGGCTGTAAGACCAAAACAATGAGCTGAAAGAGGATAAAAGAGAGCAACTGCAGAGTCAGCTGATAATTCTTTGTTTTGGTTTGTTAATATTATACGTAGTCTTTTATTCCACTTTAAATAAAAGAAGGGATTTATGGGAAAATATTATGGAAGGAAACCATTTTAGTATTAGTACAGAAAAAATGTACTTCACTGTTATATAACTGTTGTTTCTGATGTTTTATTGTATTTCTGTATTTCAACACACAGTTAACACCTGCTTCACACTGAAATACATTTATTTAAACTCTTAAAATAGAAAATATGGTTATATGTGACCAAAGTGTCACTTTCAGCCAATTTTAACCAGAAGTCATTGTTTTGCCTTGCAAATCACCAAATCAGTGTTTACCACACTGAACCGAGGTCCCAAAGTTTTGATCACACAGTCATTATGCTTGAACCTCCAATGTCTCACAGGGGTTGCAAAGGTTACGTTACATGAACACACATCAGTGTTTTGTGAAAATGCCAAATCCTCATTATGCTGATTAAAAACAAGTAGTTAAATACAAAAATGCTTCATCGTCAAGCTAAAGACAAACATTGTTCTTTCATTCTGGAGATGCACAAGTTGTTTTCACCTGACAGTGATACCCTCGAGATTAAATAATAATAATAGTAATAATGATAAGAAGAATAAACTGCACAGCCCTAACACCTTTTCCCCTTAAGCCACAGAGTAAGTATTGAAGAAACTCTTTCCCACTGTCACATTTGGTAGGAATGCACCCACAGATGCTTCCAGGTCAGGCCACGTTTTCAGAGAGGTGTTTACTGTGTCCTCAACAGCATCTTTTCACAGTCACATCCACAGCACTCCTGGACACTGATGAGGGCGAGGCTGAAAATATTACACCCATTAGGAGACGACAGAAGCGCTGTGTGCACGCGAGACCCACTTTAACAATGGTGACTAGTCTGCAGGCTGACCCTCTTTGACAGCTTTGGTAGCAGTTCAAGCTGCGTTCTCCCCCTACAAAGCGAGGCATGGTAATGAAGTGGATGCTGCTGTTTTCTTTAATTGTGTGCCTGGTTACCCTGCTGGAGCAACGCCTGGCTTTCAGCTCTGTCCACTGATCATTCACACTTGCACAAAGGCTGACACTTTACAAATCCACTGTTAATCCACAATAATAATAAAGGGAACAGGGGGGGGGGGGGGGGGGGGGGTAGATGCATTTCAAGTCAGATGACAAATATATTATGTAGACTCCCACAGTGCTACTATAGGAGAGTTCAGCCAGTGCCTCACACAGGAGTATCATGACTGCACAGTGTGTGTGTATAATCCTGATCTGACAAACTCACCATGTGTGTTGCTGAATGTTGTATCAGGATCTGGATGTTTATGTTTGTCAGCAGACCTTTTTCTACTAATCCTGTCTTCCTGCTGACCTCCGTTTTAAAGGATACCTTTTTCTTTTAATATTGTGTATAATAATGTGTGTGTGTGTGTGTGTGTGTGTGTGTGTGTAATATTCCTCTGTTCCATAGATCTCCTTTGTTGTCTATTACTTTTACTGTATTTATATATTATATGTTTTATATATATTTGTTTATTAAACTATTAAATTATTTTGACTAAATCCCACACACACTGTCCTGCTTCAGTAAGAACTCTCTAGAGCACCAAAGGCGGATGAATATGATGCTGAAAATAGTCCCAAGCAAATGCATTATTTCCCCGTTTTAGGAATAAAGAGTGTATGTGAACTGTGAACTGCTGTTACAGGACAGGATGTTTCTGGCTTTGTCCTTTAGGTGACAACCCACTCTATTATGCTACGTGATCAGATTAGAGTAGGTGGAGAGCAGCAGTTAGTGGCATGCAGGGTTTGGCCAGAAGGGGGTGCAGCTGTTAGCTGCTAGTCTAGAGGGCTGTACTAAGAAGTTCAACATAGCCAGGCTTTCTTTGTCTGGGCTGCAATGAAAAATCCCAAACTCACAGTCAGAGGTAGCCGGTATCATGAAGGTGGTCCTCGGCCGTCTTGGCTAACTCTTCTTCAGGCTCAGCATTTGACGCGTCACTTGGCTCTTCCTCCACTTAAAACCGCAGTGTTTTTCACAGTGTGTTTCTGGTACCACTCAGTGGCTCTCAGTCCTCCTGTTTATTTCTAGCGTAGTTGCTGCATGTTGTAGAGCTCTGATTTAATCCAGCAGAGTTAAACTGACTCCAGGTCAGTCAGCTCTGAGTCTGTCCCACAATGAAGGAGTCGTGGTCATTTTAGTTTTAGTGAAATGAATTTTCATGATAACTAAACACTGACAGACTGATCGGTTTTCCAAACTGAGCCTTCATCGTCCCGTCAGTGTGACGATGACCTGCTGTGTGTTACAGTTCGCACTAATGAAACTGCACACGTTTGTTCGCTGTTATTACTGACGAACAGCTCAGAAAGTTTGCATCATGCATATACAATATGACACCTTCCCTCAGCTGAGAATCGACATCGCTCAGAGAGAGCATCATCATCATCATCATCAAGAGAAGGAGGGTTTTTACAGCCCAGTTAAACCCCAACTGAACAGACCTGGTGGACCAGGTTAAGTTTGCAGCCCAGGTTACCATGGTGATCAAGGCAGGTTAAAAGAGAGCCACTTCCATGACAATGAAAACCTTAAAGCTCAGAATACCTGGCTGACCCACTAATCAGTACAGCAGCGTTACTTTGGGCTGCTGCAGTGGAAACAGCTTCCTACCTGACAGCACCAGGAATTTACTGGACCACGTTTCTGGGCTCTGACATAGACCTTTTCCAGTAAAGGTAGCAACTCCACTACATCAAAATACCTCTTCACTGTCTTTGTCTATTGACATAGCTTGACAGCAGTCCTATTACATGTATCAATAATTAAATACATTATCAAACCCTCCAGAAAGAAGTGATGTCTTCTCTGTATTCATCTGTTCTGACTCAAATGTGTTGTCATCGTTGACCTGTGTTTTCTACTGTGCATTAATGACAGTGTGGCTCAGAGAGAAACAACATAAAACATTCAAAGCTCTCCAAGGAGACCACACTCAAGTGCCACAGCATCTTCTCTATGGAAGTGTAATTGTAAATACTGTTAATGTAAGTTGGTTGAGCACTGTCAGGGGTCTCTCTGGCTGATGATGATGACATATGGTAATGCAGGCTCTGCCAGCCTGATATCGACTGCAGTCAGTAACAGAAACCTCCCAGGAGTTATCTGTACCGAGGGTCGGTGCACTGCCCCCGCCCTTTGGCACAAAACACAGCCAGACATGAAGTGGAGCTCTGGAAAGGGCTTGATTTTGTAGCTTTGCAAATTTCTGCAAGGCAATTATTTGCATGAGATGTAGGCTTGATTGTTTTGAGCTAATGGTATTAAGGATAAGGGGAGATTTAATTAAAAGTCTAAATAATGACTCTGACCTACAGCTACTCTCACCTCTACTCAGGTGCTGTAAACATCAGTTGCCTTTGCTGATGAACCTTTTAAACTGTGAACTTCTTCCAGTCGAACCTCCTGCACTGTTTTCCTCGTAGGACTTGTTTGATTTGAGCGACATTCTTGGGTAGACTTCATCCTCTGCTGAAAACTCCTCCTCTCCCTTCGAGCTGCCTTCACACGGTGACGTGCAGCGTGTTGTGTTGTACAGTATATCGTATCGAGGGTTTATAGACATTGGGCTTTTAGTTGATACTTAGTGAAAAAGCTACAGCAGTTTCATAAAAAACTTCTTCACGCTTTTCGTGGGCACTAAATGAGCTTGCAAAAATGATCTGGTAGTCTCATTTAACATGTTGTGTAGAAAATGCTCCACTGCCCCAATCAGTTGATCAGGCATTCAGTCAGTCAAACCAGACTGTTTCCACCAAGAAGAATGTGTAGCTAACGGGAAAATATGTACCTAACAAACCTAACATGTCTCCAGAAAGTGTATTTTGGCTGCATCATTGAAAAACTGGTCTATATTTTTCTTTCAAACCAGGAACAATGACGGTGGGTATGGTGGATCTCTCACTCTGCCTTAAAGTCCTCGTACTAAAAAGTAACCACAAGTACATCATTGAAGAGGCTGAATTATTCATGTGGGGATCAGTGCCTGCAGAAGAGGACAGTGTGTGCTGAACCTATTAAATAAAGAATATACCTCTGATTTATTTTTAATTCAGGCGTGACATGGTTGTGTATCCCTACGAGGCTCGGGGAAACCAAGCTACGGCGTGGCCGCAGCACGGCGCTGCCTTTTGGTGTCGGCTGGATGCAGGAATGCTTTAATGGCAGAACCATTTTAAAAAGACAGAGAACAACCTCACCCTTATAGCCAGTTTCAGAGCTCTGGATGTTTGAATTGTCTAAAGATGATTTCAGTATGAATACAGACGAAGACTCTTGCTTTGACGTGAGATTCATGTAAGATGACGCGGAATCTCATTTTAAAATGGTTTGGAGAAAAACTATTCAGTTCTTGTTCAGTTGAAATGGTTTAGTGGACTGACTGGAGTGAAAGCGAGCTGACCCCAACCCTGCAGTCTTTGTCTGTCTGAGTCTTCTTCTATGGTTCACTGATACCGACCTGGCAGAACCAATCCTATTAGTAATTCTCTACTGGATTCAGACTCCTGGGGACCCAGAGGAGCCCTTGCGTTCCAGCATCTGCAGCAGGCTCTCAGACAGAGCGGGATATTCACGCCTGGGTGCATTTGCTCTTCAGTAACAGCCACAAGGGGTTTGCTGGCACAAAGACAGAGCCCCATCTCTGGAGGAGGAGGTTAAAGGGCCCACGCCTGAGGAGCTCTCTCTCTCTCCTCACCATATATTTGCAACAACTCTCAAAGCTGTTGAAGGCAGACAGACATCTCAGACATTTATCTCACACACTTACCCACGGCAGCTGATACAGAAGTCCCACTGATTCCCCCCGCATGCTTTTCATATTAGAAATGAGAGCCAACCAAGCAACCAGTGCCATTGCCAAGAACCACACCAGCTCTCCGTGTGTGTCTTTTCAGGACAAATGAATGGCAGGTTGGCTCCACCTATCAGGACAAAAGAAGTGATGCCTGGAGGAAAGTGACCCTGTGGAGGGTCAATAGAGAAGCCAGAGTAGTGACAACTCTCGTTAAGGCCACAGAGGTCTCCAGAAAATCACATCCTGAAATAGTGATAATGGGACCTTTTGAAGATCCTGATGCTTCACATGAAGTGCTTGTTGGATTGTCTAACGCCGTATTCACGTCAGGAAATTGTATCTAACGCTTCACTTCATGCAGTGAATGGCCAGTAGACTGGAGGTGAAAAGATTGGCAGGATTTTAACTTCTCTCTTAAGCTCCCATTTACTTCTCTCTCTTTCTATTAGGGGGCAGCGCTATCCCCATTTTTACAGCTTACCTCTCTCCTCTGTAATGGTAGGCTTTTACCCAGCATTCAGTGTTGCTTTCAGATGAGGTTAGGTGACACTTGTATTCAGCATTGAAGGGCTATGTGATCTTTGCAAAGAAAGTCAGTCAGTGGTTGCTAACTGGAGTTTTATAGCTGAAATGTGAATGAAAATGTTTCACAGAAGGTAAAATTTGGGGTTAACTACTAGGCTGACTGGCCTTCGCAGAAACAGAAATGGAATGGAAAATCAAATAGAGCTGGTAGAGAAAATGACGAAAATGATGGACGTGGAGTACTTTGCACTTGTTTAGTAATCAATGATTTAATGATAGGTTTGGTGAAAATGTAAAAGCTGCCACTAGGTATGAACATGACAGAGAATTTCACATTTTCCCAGTTCAGCACACTGATCGAACTCACAGCCTGCTGCTGACGTTCATCAATAAAAGCAACCAGAAGTAGACCTCTGCTCTGCAGGCTGCAACATAAACTATTCTTTACAAAAAGTCAACACTATGATTTTGAATGCAGGCTATGATTTCTGCTGACCTTTACATCGAGAGGAACAGCTCAAGGATTCTCTCTGTGTTTTACTTGGCGATGTCAAACTTTTAGTTTCCTGAAGTCCAGCACAACTTGAGTTGGTTTTTTGAGCGAGTAAACTCAGTATGCTCATTAAAAGTCAGCTCATAAAAAAGACACGGAAATTCAGTTTGTAAGAAAAACAAAATTCAGGGCCAAAGTAGTATTGAAGAGAAACAGCAGAGAAAACAAGCAGGACTTCAACTTTGATAAACAGAAAATAAAATGTTCAAGTCCAAACAGTATTGATTGTATTCCTAGATTGTGCTAGTTCATTAGATTAACTAGGTTATGCCAGTTAATGTGAGCTCATACTGTATATGAAATGGTGCAGGGACAGAATCAATCGATAATACACGTGGAAGCTTTTGCCAAGCTGAAGGCTTAAGGTCTATATATACTCTGCAAGAACAGAGAAATTTGTTAGTTTTCTGGAGGTGGCAAGAACAAGAACAAAGTTCGTTCTGGCCAGGACATTTCATACTTCATGAGAAACTCAAGTGCAGAACTCCTGGGAAGTCCACGTCAGTGGAAAAGCGGGAATGACAACATTTCAGCAATCACACAATAGTTCATGAGAAAAAAGTTCTGCCCAGATGATGTGTCGAGAACAAGCTGCAAGAACTCCCAAACCAGGGCAAAGAATGACGTCATTCTTTTCTTGCAGAGAGAGAGAGAGAGAGAACAAATTCTCTGTTCTTGCGGAGTATGTACAGGCCTTTATTCTAATATTGTGGTCGCAAGATGAAAAGTCGAGGGATCAACATTTTCTTTACAATTCATCATAAAGGAGACATGGCAATGTATCCAAGTTGTTGTTGAGATAATTCAGTCTGGACTAAAGTGGTGGAGCAGGACTGACACCACCAACACAGCCAGGCTGCTAGCAGTGCTAAAAATGCTACAGGGCATGTTGGCTCAAGATTGACCTCTACCAAAATGGGAGATGGGTTTTTGAGTCCGGGTCCGCATTTTGGGAGACAGTGCTGCGCAAACCTGTGCCTGAAATAGCTCAAATTACTGGGACAGCAGCAATTTATGTGTGATAAAAAGTGACCTGATTCCTCCCCAAGACCAGTGTTACTGGAGCAAGCCACCCCGCAAATGTGATTAGTTTGGCTTTAATGATCAGTTTTTACTCTCAATATTGACCTAACAGTGTGAACGTGTTACTATCATCTTTGTGTGGAACCGCATTAATATTGAGGTACAAGTTGGCGTTAGTGTGTAGAAAAAGCAGCAAAAGACTGTGTCTTCTGTCTCTTAATATATTAGTATCAACATTAAACTGTTCAAACATTGAGTCTGTTATGTATTAGCTCTCTGGTCTGTCTTGTTTATGTGCTGATATGACTCACATCAGTCTGTAAAATGAATATCATCCTTAGTATGAGCTGGTGCTGGTGAAAACCCTCAGTGGGTGTTAAGTAAAATCATTTGTTTCAAAACACGAGTGGAAGAAACTAAATGACTTTGGTTTATGAAGACTGCTCTTATGAGGGCTAATCATAGAGTAAATATTTTTCAGACCGAAGTGATAAGAGAGGTTTTTTTTTTACGTGTGTGTCAAAGTGCAATGCTGATTCACTCCCACATGAGCAATTTTATCATTGACTCACATCCTCAGTGTTGTAGGGATCTGCCTGGCCCCGTTCTGTAAAATGACTCACCTGCTTGGTGGTAATACTCTAAAAGTCATTTAAGGCACAAATCACATCTTCATTTGACCCAGTGACGTCTCATCATGTGCCACTGAGAGATCCAGGCTGCTGCAGGTGGTTTCACTGATCGGTCCCACCTGAAGCTTGTATAATCAGTTATCAGTGAGTCGCCTTCCTATGAAGAAAATGTTTGACTACAGACAGGTGTGTTTGTTTGCTAAGTTGTTATTTTAGGGGGGGGGGGGGGGGGGGGGTTGCCTGTTAATATGATTATAGGTGAAGATACATATGATTTGTCTCGACAACAAACGGGCAGTAAAATCTTGCTGTTCTTATCTTCAAATAAATGCTTGAGTGAAGAACATTAGTTGTTTGAATGCTGCTCTGGAGACAGGGAGCAGAGGGGCTCTCGTGGATTGACACGATTCCTACTGTTTATCAGCCTAGTTGGTCTGAACAGAGAGAGCTGAGTGAACGTACCAACATACGAAATACACTAGCTAAGCATACGCTATCAAAGGGTACAATGTTATATTGTAGTCTAAATGTGAAACACATTCAGAAAGGGATCACTTGAGCATGACGATATTTAAACAGTTCATGAAACATTTTTACGTATTTTCAGTTTGTCAGTAATCAATACTGATATGATCATCAATCCCATCTATGCATCCGTTATCTATAGAAAGTCATTTGCTAACCTGCATGTCATTGGACTGTGGGAGGAGGCCAGAGGACCTGGGGAGAACCACAGACTGAATCTAAAGATGGACAATGTGTCTCCCGCTGTACAAAATGAAGCCACAGTGATAAGGACGCTTTCATCTCTAGCCAGAGTCTGTGCAGCAGTGATGTCCTGTCCATACACCCGCCTGACTCTTGATGTCACAACCAGTTTTTATAGCATCAAGTAACTACAGCCAAAGTGATCGAATGCTTGAGCAAACGTCAGCAGAGAAGAACTACCTAAAATGACTGAAACATCTGATCTTTTGGCAGCGTGGTGGTGTGGTGGTTAGCACTGTTGCCTCACAGCAACAAGGTTCCACGTTTGCCGTTTGAAAAATGAACCTTTCTGTGTGGAGTTTGTATGTTCTCCCCGTTCTTGCTTGGGTTCTCCTCTCACAGTCCAAAGAATTGCCCATAGGTGTGAATGTGAATGTTAATGGTTCTCTATGTTGTTGGCCGTATAGAAAATGGATGGATGGGCGAGGTTTATGACTGTACTACAGCTGTACTACAGCCAGCCACCAGGGGCGAGCCAGATGTCTTAATTTCTGGGGAGAACTCACTAGTAGTGAGGTGACGGTGCTACACACTGCTCCACCGTGCTGTGTAGGACTACTGTGAAGGAGCTGTCTCCAGCCACCAGCCTCCACACAACAGCTTGCTTTTACTATAATAAGCATGAGTCAGGAATTAAAGCTTTTAGAAGTTGTAGTCATGAGTTACTCTCGATAAGGAGTTCTGCTAAATGCTTAAAATGTGAAAGCGAACATAATTTCTCACACTCATCGGCATGGAGCTCACTGCCAGCCTGAGCCTCCCACCTGTCCCCTCAGTGCTATTCTGTGACAGTTAACCTGAATTCTGTGGAAATCAGATCGGCTCGGCGTAGAGGGTAACCAAGCATCTGCTC